>NC_057799.1:56868898-57095193 GCF_018294505.1 Triticum aestivum
CCCTCCTACTAAGTTTGCTAGCCAATGTTTGGATGAGTTTGATAAGTTTATGGTTAAGCAAGAAGATTTTAATGCTTATTTTGGTAGACAATTAAAACAAAATGCTTATATGATTGAACGCTTGGGTGATTATATGTCTAGAGTTAAAGGTGAACTTAAACTCATTAGTAAACATGCTTCTATGGTTACCACTCAAGTAGAACAAGTACTTAAAGCTCAGAATGATTTGCTCAATGAATTGAATAATAAGAATAATGACTATGCTGTTAGAGTGGCTACTAGAACTGGTAAAATGACTCAGGAACCTTTGTATCCTGAAGGCCATCCTAAGAGAATTGAGCAAGATTCTCAGAGAAATAACATAGATGCACCTAGTCCTTCTAAAAAGAAGAAAAAGAAAAATGATATGACTTTGCATGCTTCTAGTGAACCTATTGCTGAACCACCTGAGAATCCAAATGATATTTCTATTTCTGATGGTGAAACACAATCTGGTAATGAAAATGAACCTAGTGATAATGTTCATGATGATGCTCAACCTAGTAACGATAATGATGTAGAAATTGAACCTACTGTTGATCTTGATAACCCACAATCAAAGAATCAACGTTATGATAAGAGATACTTTGTTGCTAGGAAACACGGTAAAGAAAGAGAACCATGGGTTCAGAAACCCATGCCTTTTCCTCCCAACCATCCAAGAAAAAGGATGATGAGGATTTTGAGCGCTTTGCTGAATTGATTAGACCTATGTTCTTGCGTATGCGATTAACTGATATGCTCAAAATGAATCCTTATGCTAAATATATGAAGGATATTGTTACAAATAAAAGAAAGATACCGGAAGCTGAAATTTCCACCATGCTTTCTAATTAGACTTTTAAAGGTGGAATACCTAAGAAACTTGGAGATCCAGGAGTACCCACTATACCATGCTTCATTAAAGGAAATTATGTTAGAACTGTTTTATGTGATCTTGGAGCTGGTGTTAGTGTTATGCCTCTCTCTTTATATCGTAGACTTGATTTGAATAAGTTGACACCTACTGAAATATCCTTGCAAATGGCTGATAAATCAACTGATATACATGTCGGTATTTGTGAGGATGTGCCTGTTGTGGTTGCAAACGTTACTATTTTAACGGACTTTGTTATTCTTGATATTCCCGAGGACGATAGTATGTCTATTATTCTTGGAAGACCTTTTTTGAATACTGCAGGGGCTGTTATTGATTGCAACAAAGGCAATGTCACTTTTCATGTTAATGGTAATGAGCATACGGTACACTTTCCGAGGAAACAACCTCAAGACCACAGTATAAATTCTATTGGGAAAATTCCATCGATTATTATTGGAGGTTTTGAATTTGCTCTTCCTACTGTCAAAAAGAGATATGATATTCTTATTATTGGGGATGTGCATATCCCCGTTGAGGTAACATAGTGTTATTCGAAATTTCTCCAGTTCCATGTTATTCGGAATGAGTTTGTTAACAAGACTTGATCAACCTTGTTAGTGGATTCCTTTTGATGAGCATGAGATTGATGAAGTTAGAAGGCACAACCTTCTGTACCCTCTCTCTACTTTCTGTTATTTAATTGAAATAAAGTAAAAATAGTATTTTTCTGTCTATTTTCTGAATTATCCGTGCAATATAAAAATACCCCGAAAATAAAAGTTCTCCAAATGCCCTGAAATTGAAATATGATTTTTTTGGAATATTTGAGAATATTTGGCACTGAGAACACATCAGGGGGAGCTGGCACCTGGCCACGAGGGTCCAGGGCGTGCCCACCCCCTGGGCGCGCCCCCCTGCCTCGTGGGCCCACGGTGGCTCCCCTCCACTTATTCCTGCACCCACACACTTCTTCTTCCTCCCAAAAAAATCACCAGCCAGCTCAAGCACGAGTTCTAGCTCATTTTGCTGCCATTTTCGATTTCCTTGCTCAAAGCACCTCTCACAAAACTGCTTTGGGGGATTGTTCCTTGGTATGTGACTCCTCCATTGGTCCAATTAGTTTTTCTTCTAGTGCTTTATTCATTGCAAATTTGTGCTACCTAGATGACCATGTTCTTGAGCTTGCATATCAAATTCATATGGTTCCAAGTAGTTCTAATGCATGATATAGGCTCTAGGCACTTGTAGGAGTAGTTGCTATCAATTTTGTTCAGCTTGGTTCACTTTTATTTGAAGTTACTAAAAATTTCAGAAATTTTCAGAGGAAGAAATATGTTTAGGAAAATGTATAAAGGTGGTTCTTCAAGGAAGCAAGGAACCCGGCTTGCAATGCGTGATGCTGATGATGAACCACCAAGGGACGCTCCAGTGCGGCCTTGTGAATGGCCTTCAGAAGACTTTATGGATCGAGCAGGAATCAAGGAAGAATTTAACGCATATTTGCGTAACGCTGATCTTGTGAGCTTCGAGGCAGAAAAGTGCCATCAGTACCACTATCTCACCAGTTCCTTTGTGAGGAGGTTTGAATTTTCATCTTCACGCAATTCTCAAACTGTCATGTTTGATCTTTATGAAAATTCTTGTACTATGGACTTAGAGGATTTTACCACTTCTTGCAAACTCCCACAATGGTGTAGTCCTAGTGAACCTCGCAAATCTGAATTTAGAGATTTTCTTGCTAGTATAACTGTGGGTGAATCTAGAGACATAACATAAGCTACCATAGGGAGCATTCACTTTCCTGCTATACATTATTTTGCTCTCTTCATAGGTAGGTGCATAAATGGTAAGGATGAAGCATGTCACATGTGTGTCCCTGACCTCAGTGTTCTCAGGAGTGCTGTGTTAGGAGACTGACATTATAATTTAGGAGCCATTGTCGCACGTAGGTTGCATAATAATGAAATTAATGGAGATTTCTTTGGAGGAATTTATGCAACCCGTCTAGCTAATTTTCTTGAGGTACCTATACGTGAGTATGATGTTGAGCTGCCTAATATTTATTTAGATTATAATGACATGGTTCATCATCGTTTTCTTGAGAGGAACGAGCAGTCCCTCCAGTATCGCTTAGTCTTCGACAGACGTCGCGCTGTCCATATTACTCTCCCTGCTCCCGCCTTCTTTGATTATCAGGCAAAAGGAAGATATGTTATTACTAGAGAGGAGGCAGATGAGTACGAGAGGAGGGCAGAGGCAGCTCGCCGCCACGCTGCAGTTCAAGAGGCAATAGCCGCTGCATCTCAGTACGACCCCAACTACAACTTTGGATATCCGCCAGGCCATCCATGGCAATAGACCAACTTAGGCCAAAAGCCTAAGATTGGGGGAGTACGTATTTCTCACCGACATTAAATTTATGTTCACACACTCATTGCTAGTTGTCGGTGCTCATACTCTTTCACTGTAATATCCATGCTAGTTTACTTTCCTTTTTATGCTTTCTTCTTGTGTGTTTAATAAATCTTAAGAAAAACAAAAAAATTAGTTGTAGCTTTTAGTTAGTTTGCTTTTCATGTTGTAGTAGTAATAATAAAGAAAACCCAAAAAGATTTCCCGTTCTTCTTTTGCTTGTTGGGAGCTTTCCCGTGTAAATAGTTTTTATTTCTTTTCTTTTCTTTGGGGATCGATAGAAGACCATAATTAAAATATTGAAGTGGCTCTTATATGCATTATTGTTGATTTAACCAAGAGCCCATATTACCTTGTGTTCTCCTGTTTATTGAATGCTCGCAGATTCCAGCTTAGTCCAATACACATGCACTATTATTATTATTCACATCGTTCGGTCGTGCAAGTGAAAGGCAATAATGAAGATATATGATGAATTGATTGAGATGAGAAAAGCTGGTATGAACTCGACCTCTCTTGTTTTTTGTAAATATGATTAGTTCATCGTTCCTGATTCAGCCTATTATGAATAAACATGTTTGCAATGACAATTAGAGATTATAGTTGCTTATGCCATGCTTAATTAGGTATGAGTTATAATGGTTTACCTTGCGTGCCAACATGCTATTAAAATGGTTGTGATATGGTATGATGGGGTGGTATCCTCCTTTGAATGATTCAAGTGACTTGACTTGGCACATGTTCACGCATGTAGTTGAAACAAATCAACATAGCCTTCACGATATTTCTGTTCACGGTGGATTATATCCTACTCATGCTTGCACCCAAAGTTTATTAATTTTAATGCATGTTCATGACTGTTGTCGCTCCCTAGTTGGTCGCTTCCTAGTCTTTTGCTAGCCTTCACTTGTACTAAGAGGGAATACTGCTTGTGCATCCAATCCCTTAAACCCCAAAGTTATTCCATATGAGTCCACTATACCTTCCTTTATGCGGTATCTACCTGCCGTTCCAAGTAAATTTGTATGTGCCAAACTCTAAACCTTCAAATGAAATTCTGTTTTGTATGCTCGAATAGCTCATGTATCAACTAGGGCTGTCTGTATCTTCCATGTTAGGCGGGTTATTCTCAAGAGGAGTGGACTCCGCTCCTCATTCACGAGAAAATGGCTGGTCACCGGGATGCCCAGTCCCATGCTTTATGCAAATCAAATCAAATTAATTGCAAACAAAACTCCCCCGGGACTGTTGCTAGTTGGAGGCACTCGTTGTCTCGAGCAAGCCATGGATTGATGCTTGTTGGTGGAGGGGGAGTATAAACTTTACCATTCTATTTGGGAACCGCCTATAATGTGTGTAGCATGGAAGATATCGCCATCTCTTGGTTCTTATGTTGACAATGAAAGTATGCCGCTCAAAATATTATTTATCTCTGCTTTAAAATCGAGCTCTGGCACCTCTACAAATCCCTGCTTCCCTCTGCGAAGGGCCTATCTATTTACTTTTATGTTGAGTCATCACCCTCTTATTAAAAGCACCAGCGGGGGAGCACCGCTGTCATTTGCATTCATTACTATTAGTTTATATTGGGTATGACTATGACTGGATCTCTTTTACCATGAATTACAATGTTTAGTCAGTCCTTGATCTTTAAAGGTGCTCTGCATTTATGTTTTGCGGTCTCAGAAAGGGCTAGCGAGATACCATCTTGTCATATCATATCATGATTGTTTTGAGAAACTGTTGTTATCTGAGATTTATTATTATTGCTCGCTAGTTGATTATGCCATTGACATGAGTAAACATGAGACCTAAGTGTTATTGTGAATATGGTTAGTCATAATCTTTGTTGAAAACTTGTATGCTGGCTTTAGATATTTACAACAACAAGAGCAAACAGAGTTTGTAAAAGTTTTTCTTTATCACTTTCATTTTATCAACTAAATTGCTTGAGGACAAGCAAAGGTTTAAGCTTGGGGGAGTTGATATGTCTCCGTCGTATCTACTTTTCCAAACACTTTTGCCCTTGTTTTGGACTCTACCTTGCATGATTTGAATGGAACGAACCCGGACTCACGCTGTTTTCAGCATAATTGCCATGGTGTTATTTTTTGTGCAGAAATAAAAGTTCTCGGAATGACCTGAAAATCTACGGAGAATTATTTTGGAATATATAAAAA
The DNA here is from genome assembly GCF_018294505.1 of Triticum aestivum. Taxonomy (NCBI): domain Eukaryota; kingdom Viridiplantae; phylum Streptophyta; class Magnoliopsida; order Poales; family Poaceae; genus Triticum; species Triticum aestivum. Next base: position 56,874,389 of record NC_057799.1, read on the forward strand.
TACTGGAAGAAGAATCCATGTCAGGGGGGCCTCCACCTGTCCACGAGGGTGGGGGCGCGCCTGCCCCCTGGGTGCGCCCCCTGCCTCGTAGGCCCCCTGACGCTCCACCGACCTCAAATCCAACTCCATATATTCGTGTTCGGGGAGAAAAAAATCAGAGAGAAAGATCCATCGCGTTTTACGATATGGAGCTGCCGGCAAGCCCTAAACTCTCTCGGGAGGGCTGATCTGGAGTCCGTTCGGGGCTCCGTAGAGGGGAATCCGTCGCCATGTCATCATCAACCATCCTCCATCACCAATTTCATGATGCTCACTGTCGTGCGTGAGTAATTCCATCATAGGCTTGCTGGACGGTGATGGGTTGGATGAGATTTATCATGTAATCGAGTTAGATTTGTTAGGGTTTGATCCCTAGTATTCACTATGTTCTAAGATTGATGTTGCTATGACTTTGCTATGCTTAATGCTTGTCACTAGGGCCCGAGTGCCTAGATCTGAACCTATTATGTTTTCATTAATATATGTGAGTTCTTGATCCTATCTTGCAAGTCTATAGTCACCTACTATGTGTTATGATCCGGCAACCCCGAAGTGACAATAATCGGGACCACTCCCGGTGATGACCATAGTTTGAGGAGTTCATGTATTCACTATGTGTTAATGCTTTGGTCCGGTACTCTATTAAAAGGAGGCCTTAATATCCCTTAGTTTCCATTAGGACCCCGCTGCCACGGGAGGGTAGGACAAAAGATGTCATGCAAGTTCTTTTCCATAAGCACGTATGACTATTTTCGGAATACACGCCTACATTACATTGATGAATTGGAGCTAGTTCTGTGTCACCCTATGTTATGAGTGTTACATGATGAACCACATCCAGCATAATTCTCCATCACCGATCCAATGCCTTTGAGCTTTTCACATATTGTTCTTCGCTTATTTACTTTTCCGCTGCTATTGTTACAATCACTACAAAACCCAAAAATATTACTTTTGCTACTGTTACCGTTACTTCCATACTACTTTTCTACTAAATAATTTGCTGCAGATATTAAGTTATCCAGGTGTGGTTGAATTGACAACTCAACTGCTAATACTTGAGAATATATTCTTTGGCTCCCCTTGTGTCGAATCAATAAATTTGGGTTGAATACTCTACCCTCGAAAACTGTTGCGATCCCCTATAGTTGTGGGTTATCACCAAGCTTGCCTAAAGTTTCCAAAATGAAAAGGAGGTACACTTGTGCATGGCTGTCGCGGTCGCATCGCACCCTCACACATTCGCTCCTGCAGGCCGCAAACCCAACCAAGGGAACGCACCCTCACTGACACATGCTACCGCATGTGAACAAACCAAACTCATCCATCCTACCGCTGACACATAATTTTCGTTCATACAGTATGTTTATCCAACCGCATGTTGGGGCGGATCCATACGGCCCGTGCGGTGGTCTGTTGGGGAAAAAGAAGAGGTGAGGAAGAAGGGTTAGGAGACGTAGGATATTCACCCAATAGCCTGAAATGGTAGACTGACCCAAATGATGAAAGTCAGGCGACTTGCATAACAATATATGTTTTTACACAACAAAAGACCCCTAAAAGAAACAAAATAAAGAAAAACTATCACTGCTCGCAGAACGAGACGGCCTCGTCGTCTTTGGCTGCTGGTGCGAACCATCCGTAGCTGCCGACGTGTGTCTATGCACCGTGGTTGTCCTCGGCCTCCAGCTACTCATTCACGCGGAGCGTGCGGGCGCACTGCACGGACGAGAGCACCGCCCGGTTCAAGTTGAGGACGTCCGGTTCCGCCTGCAGGAGGGCCTAATACGTCTCCAACGTATCTATAATTTTTGATTGTTCCATGCTATATTATATTCTGTTTTGGATGCTTAATGGGCTTTATTATACACATTTATATTAATTTTTGGACTAACCTATTAACCGGAGGCCCAGCCCAAATTGCTGTTTTTTGCCTATTTCAGTGATTCGCAGAAAAAGAATATCAAACGGAGTCCAAACGGAATGCAACCTTCGGGAACGTGATTTTCGGAACAAACGTGATCGAGAGGACTTGGAGTGGACGTCAAGCAACAGACGAGGAAGCCACGAGGTAGGGGGCGCGCCTACCCCCTGGGCGCGCCCTCCACCCTCGTGGGCCCCTCGTGGCTCCGCCGACTTACTTCTTCCTCCTATATATACCTACGTACCCCCAAACCATCAGAAGCGACCACGAAAACCTAATTCCATCGCCGCAACCTTCTGTACCCGTGAGATCCCATCTTGGGGCCTTTTCTGGCATCCTGCCGGAGGGGGCATTCATCACGTAGGGCTTCTACATCAACACCATAGCCTCTCCGATGATGTGTGAGTAGTTTACCTCAGACCTTCGGGTCCATAGTTATTAGCTAGATGGCTTCTTCTCTCTCTTTGGATCTCAATACAAAGTTCTCCTCCATTCTCTTGGAGATTTATTTGATGTAACTCTTCTTTTGCGGTGTGTTTGTCGAGACCCGATGAATTGTGGGTTTATGATCCAGATTATCTATGAACAATATTTGAATCTTCTCTGAATTCTTTTATGTATGAATGGTTATCTTTGCAAGTGTCTTCGAATTATCAGTTTGGTTTGGCCTGCTAGATTGATCTTTCTTGCAATGGAATAAGTGCTTAGCTTTGGGTTCAATCTTGCGGTGCTCGATCCCAGTGACAGTAGGGGAAACGACACGTATTGTATTGTTGCCATCGAGGATAAAAAGATGGGGTTTATATCATATTGCATGAGTTTATCCCTCTACATCATGTCATCTTGCTTAAAGCGTTACTCTTTTCTTATGAACTTAATACTCTAGATGCATGCTGGATAGCGGTCGATGTGTGGAGTAATAGTAGTAGATGCAGGGAGTCGGTCTACTTGTCATGGACGTGATGCCTATATACATGATCATACCTAGATATCCCCATAACTATACTCAATTCTATCAATTGCTCGACAGTAATTTGTTCACCCACCATAAAAACTGAGGGAAATACTTACGCTACTTTACTGCATCACCCTTTCCTCTTCAAGGGAAAACCAACGCAGTGCTCAAGAGGTAGCAGACCTCGATGGCAGCGGCATCCGCGCGCTCCGCGTCGAGTTGAGCCTCCGCCGCCCAGTTCAAGTTCAGAACGTCCGGTTCCGCATGTAGGAGAGCCTCTATGGCAGCGGCATTCGCGCGCTCCGCGTTGAGTTGAGACTCCGCCACCCGGTTCAAGTCGAGGAGTATAGTTCCGCCCACAGGAGGGCCTCGATGGCAGTGGCATCCATGCGCTCCGCCTCAAGTTGAGCCTCCGCCGCCCGGTTCACATCCACGACATCCGGTTCCGCCTGTAGGAGAGCCTTGATGGCAGCGGGATGCACGCGCTCCGCGTCGAGTTGAGCCTCTGCCTCCCGGTCATCCTTTAGTATCGCAAGTTGAACCGTTGGTCCGCCTGCACCATGGGGGACCTGGACGCCGGCACGAAGTCGACGTCATCGTCTCATACCCATCGGGGGCCTTCTGCGCCGCGACCTCCGCCATGAACATTGGATCGGCTTCCTCCTCCTTATAGCTTGGCTCCAGAGAACTCGGGGATTGGCCCGCTGCAAAGCGAGCTTGCGAATGGAGGTCTATGGCACCGACCGCCGCCGTGATTTCTGCGCGGCGCTCCGGCGTCAGAATCTTGTAGTACATGATCTTGCGGCGCACCATGGCTTTCCTGTGAACTAGGGGACGCTTGATGCGGGTTAGGGGATCGAAAGGTGGGGGTATGGGCTGGAGAGGAGGTGTGGTTTTGGGGCAGTGGCTGGCGTAGCCTAAGCAACGAAGGTTCTGGTGTGAATACTGGTTTCGGTGACGACGGTCAATCGGTTTTGACTGTACATCGCTCTTGTCGCGTCCGCGTTGCACCCCGGCACGCTGGACCCTCCACATCGCTCACCGAATGGAACGGGCTTTGTCTTGCGTTTTTGCTCGCTTTGGGGCCACACTTGAGAGCAAACCGACGTCCCTCCCCTCCCCCGCCCGCATCATTTACACTACCACTCCCTCCGTTTTATGTAGAGTAAATAAAAACAGAGGGAGTATACTACGGATGAGGATCCCCTGACGTGGCCGAACCCATTGAGTAACTGTCATGCAGGGCCTAGCAAGCATGGGGTCCGCCAGTAAGTGAACAAAAGGGAGGGTAAGGCAGGGATACCTACGTCAGAGGATCCACTTCCACTACTACTCCCTCCTTCCATCTACAGGCCTAATGCGTTTTTCAAGGCTAACTTTGACCAAATGTTAGAGTAATAATATATGACATGCAACTTACACAAAGCATACGGTCAAATTCGTATGTGAAAGGAGCTTCCAATGATATAATTTTCACATTGTACATCTCATGTACTCCCTCCATCTAGGTGTATAAGTCATCTTAGGTTGTGCACCGCGACCAAGGCGGAGGGGAAAACGAGATAAACTAATGTATTTTTGCTAATTAGTAGCATTGCATGCAATGAACTAACCACTACATGTCATGCTTGTTAGTCTCAAGTCATTAAAAGCATGCACGACCTACATCCCTTATTGGTTCATATGTCACGGAACAAGAAACGAGGAGGGAGTTAATGTACCATGCCTAAGTGTTTTGGGATTATTTGGTTTTTGTAAGGTGACTTACACACATAGACGGAGGGAGTACTATTAATCTTTCAATAGTCAAAGGTGGTTTTGAAAAACGCATTAGAGCATGGTTAATAATATAGCCAGCCGATGGCTATAAGGAACTGCCATGTCATCTATAGCCATCATCTATATGCACTCATACAGTAGTGTGGGCTATTTCCGGCCAAAAAATATATAAGGTTGGCTATTGTATTAGTACTTTTTTCCATCTCCTCTCTATCTCTTTCTTCATATTTATTGTATTTAACTAGGAATGCGTATATAGCTAGGCTCTTGCATGAGAGCTCACTCCCTTACTTTTTCACATCTCCCTCCTCCACATAGGCCCTATATAAATGGAAGGAGGGAGTACTATGAGCACTACATACTCTACTACAGATGTTGTCAGTACTCCACTAGTACTATTGGACATGGAGCATAAAAAAGTTACTATTGGACTGGCTATACGTGGCGAAATCCTAGTAGGAAGAGCATGCGTGAGAACAAGCACATTCACGTGGTTGGAAACAAATTGGAAACCATGTCTGTTTGAATACAAATCTAGGAGTACGTACGAATCTAACAATATTGATTGGGCCTTCTTGAATGTAGATACTTTTTTCTGTAAGTTTGATCAAAGTAGAGATACTTTGACTACACATAAAACTTATATGTAAACTACTAGAAAGGATCGGAGGGAGTATATTGTACGTTCAAGAGCGAGACGAACATTGAATACCCTTTATATATGATTTGTGGATGCTATGATCACCGGTTCAAAATTTTGAATCCGCCTTAGGTATCACACATGCACCCACTCGTTCTCTCTCCATTTCATCTCGGGGTCCGGAGATCGATTGAAACAAGACTAGGGTGGGTACAATACGTTCGTTTCGCTTATGAACGTACAATATACTCCCTCTGATCTCCACGGACGCCCCCGGTCATTTCTATCATAGAAACAGACCAAACCTTTATCTCCTTGCACGACGCGCAAATGATCTCTCAACATCAATCGATCTCGTCAAGATGTGTCGGGGCATGAACCGAATGGGATGTCAAAACTAAGACGGGAAGCGACACGTAGTGGAGGCAAAGTGAAACTTTAAACGAACCATTTGTTTGTATGCATGTCAGACAAATTACAATATTGGAAATACAAGCATGGTCTAGGCCCACATACGAATGATACTCGGCGGAATGTTCAAATGAGGCATGCGGGAGCGACACGCTCATCGTCACTTTACACGGTCGGTTTCAGTGTGCCGAGGGTGGCGTTAGCGTTGTGGCACGACCAGCAGATCAACACCCGACTCGTCGAGGATGCACGGGGCGCCGAAGTGCGCGCGCCGCCACGCGTCCACAGAGTGGTGTAGCGTGGCCAACTACATCCCCAGGACCTGAGACCATGCCGGGTCATCTTGCTTTTTCAATGACATGTGGGGTCGCATGTGAGCAAAGGGCATCTCCAACGTTGCCACGACCGCAGCTGACTACCCTGGCACACCAAAAACCCTCGTCCCTCGCGCCATCGCGCGGTGCGTTCCCATCCAGCGCCAGCTGCCCGCATTCATGCCGTCCGTCCCTATGCCGTTGTTAAGAGGCTCGGTGCCCGAGGAACCAACTCCGGTGAATTAATGACGCACCCGGACGCTTGGGCTCACTGGAATGCGCTACTTAAAGCGGCAACGCCCAGCTAAGCTCCACACCATAGCGCATCGTCCTGCTACCAGGCACAACATCCGCCATGACCGCGAACGCGAACACTCTGCGGGAGAGCTTGTCTTCGGGGATGAAGCTCGAGGTCGTCGCCCTCGCTCAAGTCGCCGCTCGCGATGCAATAGTGGCGTAGCCGGATGCGGACGCGACTGCACAAGCAGTGGCCACGCTGGCGGCCGACGACGGGAGCACCGTCAGCCATGCGTCCTACTTGCCGCCGTCCAACGTCCGGCACCGTCGAGGTCGGGGACTCCTCCGAGGATGAGTAGGGCATGGGAGGCGGCAGGGCATGGTGTGCCAACTGGCCAGTCCGTCTCCCGTGTTCTACTCTTCCTCGCCGGAGACCGCACCTTCACTTCACGGGTCTTTAACCCCGCCCCCGTACATGGAGATCGCAGATGGAGGACGACGGTCACCGTCATAGAATAGGTTTAGGGTCGGGTTGTCGGCGTTCCGGGAATGGGGGTCCCCACACTTGCCTGCCTGCGGCCCACGGCGTGGCTATGCTAGCAGGCCGTACGGCCCATCTTCAATGACAAGGCAGTCAAGACCCTCGCGAGGGGCCAACCCTCGCGAGGCGGATGGCCCAAGACCTCCTCAGGAGCGGCCACGCTGGGCAGGCTCATGAGGGGCGGAGAGATCAAGGCAAGGCAAACCTCGCGAGGACTTCGTGACGTGAGTCGTGATGATCGACACCAGGCGGGCGCCAGGCAGGCGCCAGCGCGCGCAGCGTCCTTGTTTCCTCTTTGGTGCTAAGGAGGCGGGTGCAGGCGCAGAGTACCGAGGCATCAAGCAAAGGTTTCCATTTCGGTGCAACAAGACCGAAGACCAGCAGGACGGCAGGATGGAGGTCACCATGCAGCCCAAGACGGCGTCACCACCAGAGCCTTTTGCAGGCGAAGACCACTTTTGTCAGGATAAGCTGTACTAGCTGTCCCCTTTCAAATTGGCCGTTGTTGGCTCCCTTCCCGCTCAATATTTGGGGAGAGAACCAGGGCCTATATAAGTAGAACTAGCCCCCGCATTAGCGCCATCTGATGTGGAGCCAATCCTTAGCCACACACCAAGCACAAGAACACCTCAACCTCAGGAGGTTGTTCTTTCCCTTGTATCTGTTGTTCATCAGCCCAAGAGGCAATCCACCACCACCACACTGGAGTAGGGTATTACACCACAACGGTGGCCCAAACCAGTATAAATCTCGTGTCTTTCTGTGTTGCGAGTTCGTCCGCGAGATCTTAGAGAGCTAGGGCGTAGATCGGTAGGGAGAGAACTTTGCGCGCACCCCAGTGTTCGAACCTTAAGGTTTTTGCGGGAACCCGTGATCCGACATTTGGCGCGCCAGGTAGGGGTGCGCCGTAGCTTCCCTCTCATCGGTTTGTGCTCCGTCGCTCCGCCTTCTCCATGGCGGACGCTCGCCGTGCTCGTGCTGAGCGCCGGGCCACTCTCGCCACCCGCGTCGCTCAGACGGCTCCCGTTGACGGGCCACCTCGTTGTTCTCCGTCACCTGCCGCCAACGCCGCCACCGGCCCGGCAGGGAACGAGCAGCAAGCATCCTCGTTGCACCCTTTGGTGCGGCGGGACGGCCGCACCGCCACTCCATCGCTGACCCCCGCCGGTTCGTCATCCCACGCTCGTCGCGCTCCGGTGGACCCTCAGGCCGCGCTCGGCCTGGCGCGTGAGCTCCTCTGCTACAGCCCCATCGACGCCCTCTATGAGGACTGGCTTGACCGCATCGCCGAGCTCGTCAGCGTCGCAGGGGGCTCCCCAGCGTCGTCCCTGTCACTGCCACCACTACAAGAAATATGTCAACTAGTGACCTTTTGTCAGTGACCCTGGAAGAATTGGTCATAGATCTATGACCATTTGAGACCAATTGGTCAAAAGCTGTTCGGGGGGCTCCAAACCCTAAACCATTGCGACCATTTTGGTCAGAAAGGTCGTAATTTCCTTACACGAAATGGTCATAAAGCAAACAACGCTAGTCCGCTGCCTTATTTCTAGTTGTTAACGACCAATATAGATGGTCATAGGCTTGTAAATTGTGGTGGGTTGCGATGACTAGGCGCCATCTCATCAGTTTTGCCTATGTGTCATGTCCATGTGTCAATATTTGCCCTAGGTTGTGAAGCAACCTATATTTATGTTATTCCAAAAATTCCCAAAAAAATCTCATAAATTGTTTGGATCATATCTTCATCAAATATGTCAAAAACCTTCCTTGCCTAGTACAAAAATAATTCAACAATATTCATTTTCCTATTCTATTCAGAGCAGCACTTCGTGAAGGAAGTACCACTTTGGCATGTCCAAATCGTATCCATTTTCTACAGTGCTTTCCTATGCCCAAATAACTATCCTCCACCAAATGCCAGCTCAATCCATTCATTATTTTGAGCCCAGCTTCAACATTCGTATTTATGTCCGGTGTGGTACTTTGCAAAGCAAGTACCACCTAGGCTCCTCCTTTTGAGCTGAAAATTTGTGAAGACGGTCTTCTTAGTAACTGATCATCCTCAGCCAAAACTCACGCCCATTAGCCATGTACATTTCCCGTACCGCTAATCAAACACTTGGCTGCTAATTCATGTTTGAGCATCGATCGGTCTCCTCGTGAGAATCTTATGTTGTCATTTTCTTGCTAGCACCTACCTGGGGAGTGCCCAACCCAATAGAAATGCCTAGGCCGCCCAGAACACATGGCAACGCCACGGTCACGCGGTGACCACGCGGCGGGCATGCGAGTTTACGCGCTCTAGAGTTGGGGCCCTCGGCCACCACCCAAACCTCGACGTATCACCACCAAACCATGTATTTATGATTAAATAGGTACTTATGTAACTAGAAATGATTTTTGGAAAAAAATAGCAAACTATGAGGCAGCCGCAGTTCAAATTTGACCCGCTTCGAGCTGAATCGACGAAAATTTGTCTTTTTCACAAGAGGTCGATCAAAACTTTTTACACCCAACCATTTTGTTAATTGTGCATTAAATATATCCTAGTATTTTATAAAATTGATTTGGTCCAATTTTGCAACAATTATTTGGGAGGTCCTTCACAAAAAAACCTCCTTTTGGGCACTCGAAAAATGGAAAATGGTTTTTTCGTCCAAAGAAAATGAAAACTTCCTTAGGAAACATTGTTTGCCATTCGAAATTGCACCCTTGTGCACAATATGAGATCATTTGAACAAACTATGCCATGAATGTGGCCATAAAAATGATCATTTCGCTTGAAAGCCATTGATCTCCACAAGGGATAGCTCGTTTCTGAGAACACTTTTTAAAAATAATTGTCGTATTACAAGTTTGTTATTTTTCCTGGAAACTTTGCCACATATAATGACACAATGCGAAGGTTTCCCAATTTTTTGATTTTTTTTTGAATTTTTTATGCCCGTTTCAAAATGCGGTCAAAACGGCGGGAATGACCGTTCCTAGCTAGTGGTTGAATCTTGGAATTTTTTTGGTGTTTCTCTGATTAAATAGATACTTATGTACCTAGAAATGATTTTTGGAAAAAATAAAGAGCAAACTATGAGGGAGCTGCTGTTCAAATTTGACCCGCTTCCAACTGAATCGGCGGAAATTTGTCTTTTTCATGAGAGGTGGATCAAAACTTTTTACACTCAACCATTTTGTCAATTAAATATGTCCTACTATTTAAGAAAATTGATTTGGTCCAATTTTTCAACAATTATTTGGGAGGTCCTTCACAAAAAAACCTCCTTTTAGGCACTCGAAAAATGGAAAATGGTTTTTTCGTCCAAAGAAAATGAAAACTTCCTTAGGCAACATTGTTTGCCATTCCAATATGCACCCTTGTGCACAATATGAGGTCATTTGAACAAACTATGCCATGAATGTGGACATAAGATTGATCATTTGGCTTGAAAGCCATTGATCTCCACACGTGATAGCTCATTTCTGAGAACACTTTTTTAAAATAATTGCCGTATTACAAGTTTACTATTTTTCCTGGAAACTTGGTCACATATGATGACAAAATGCGAAGGTTTTCCAATTTTTTGATTTTTTTTTGAATTTTTTATGCCCGTTTCAAAATGCGGTCAAAACGGCGGGCTTGACTGTTCCTAGCTAGTGGTTGAATCTTGGAATTTTTTTGATGTTTCTCTGATTAAATATATACTTATGTTCCTATAAATGATTTTTGGAAAAAATAAATAGCTAACTATGAGGCAGCTACAGTTCAAATTTGACCCGCTTCCTGATGAATCAGCGGAATTTTGTCTTTTTCGCCAGAGATGGATCAAAGCTTTTGACACCAAAACATTTTGTCAGTTGTGCATTAAACATGGCCTAGAATTTTAGGAAATTGATTTGGTCCAATTTTGCAACAAATATATGGTAGGTCCTTCACAAAAAAAACTCATTTCGGGCACTCGGAAAATGGAAAATGATTTTTCCGTGCAAAGAAAATGAAAACTCCCTTAGGCAACATTGTTTGGAATTCCAAGATGCACCCTTGTGCCAATCTGAGAAAATTTGAACAAACTATGCCATGAATGTGGCCATAAGATTTATCATTTGGCTTGAAAGTCACGATTCTTCACGCATGATGGCTAATTTCTGAGAACACTTTTTTAAAATAATTGTCGTATTACACGTTTATTATTTTTCCTGGAAACTTGGTCACATATGAAGACACAATGCGAAGGTTTTCCAATTTTTTGATTTTTTTTGAATTTTTTATACCCGTTTCAAAATGCGGTCAAAACGGCGGGCTTGACCGTTCCTAGTTAGTGGTTGAATCTTGGAATTTTTTTGATCTTTCTCTGATTAAATAGATACTTATGTACCTAGAAATGATTTTTCGAAAAAATAAATAGCAAACTATGAGGCAGCTACAGTCCAAATTTGACCCGCTTCCTACTGAATCAGCGGAATTTTGTCTTTTTCACCAGAGATGGATCAAAGCTTTTGACACCCAACCATTTGGTCAATTGTGCATTAAATATGTCCTAGTATTTTAGAAAATTGATTTGGTACAATTTTGCAACAAATATATGGTAGGTCCTTCACAAAAAAACTCATTTTGGGCACTCGAAAAATGAAAAATTGATTTTTCTTACCAAGAAAATAAAACTCCCTTTGTCAATATTGTTTGCCAATCTAAGATGTAAACTTGTGCAAAATTTGGTATCATTTGAACAAATATTTGGTAGGTCTGTTTAAAAAAACTCATTTTGAGCATTGAAAAATGAAAAATGATTTTTTGTGAAAAACTTATCTTTGATTACGACCAATTTAGATGGTCATAAGGTCTTCAAATTGTTTGCTGTGTTCTGATTGGTCTATAGACATCTCACGCGGATCGTTCATCAAACACCGTCCGATTGTCCAGGATCCAACTGCTGCCTTCACCCCCTCACGTCTCACCCACTTAACCCTAACACAACCCGTCTCACCCCTCACCCTCTCTCCTACGCACTCACAGCCGCCGCCCCCAACCATCTCCCTCGCTCAGATCTCGATCCGCCGCAGCCGCCCCCAACCCACCCCCACCGCCACTCTCGACGACCCTCACCGTAGACGAGGTCGAGGCTGACCCAAGATCGAGCCCATGCCCAGACTCATGAGTGAAGCCCTGCGGAGCTGCCCACAAACTGCTCCTCTTACCCAACCCCCGATTCCTCTCCAATCTCCGCCGTCACCGTCGATGCCCGCCCCCATCGGCGACCTCGTCTCCCCGTCCCCCCCCCATCCCCACCCCCACCGCCGACCGACCTCCCTCCTTATCTCGTCCATCCACCCATGGAAACCCCCTCTTCCACGGATCCACCCATCCACGCCCACCAGTTCTAGCGATGGATGGGGCGCACCAGCTGTTCTGGCGATGGCAGCGCCGGACCCGCACCCACCTGTGCGATGGAGGTCGGCCGCATCGGGATCCACCTACGCGATGGAGGCCGGCCGGATCGGTATGGCGCGGCACACCACACCATACCGGAGCTTGCTGCTGTGCTGGTCGTCGACAACGACGCAACTCCGGCGGGACATAGACGCCCAAGGTACGTACGTCGTTCTTGCCAACTCTTCCATCTCCTCTCATGCGTGGCTTGCATGATGCAGATCCGACCCCCCATCCTTCCTTCCTTGTGTTCGCGGAACGACAATGGCAAGGGGACGACCGATGTGCGTGGTGGACCAGGAGCTGGAGAACCATCTCGCCCTCCATGTTCACATCACCTTCCTTTGCTTTCCCTTGGACACTTGGAGAGAGAGAAGGAAGATGGCGGATGAGGGGATGGCCAACTGCATCGACATCATCCTCGCCATCATCCTGTCGCCGCTCGACGTCTTCCTCAAGTTCGCCTGCGGGGTGAGTTGCCCGAGCTTTGTCCCAGTCCCGTGCTAGCTGCATGTTTAAACTTCACAGTAGATTCTCTCCTGAGCGTGATTCCGTCGAGAGTTGGGTTAACTAACTGCTGGTGCTGAACGTGCTTTTGCAGATCGAGTTCTGAATCTGCGTGCTGCTCACCTTCTTCGGCTACCTCCCTGGCATCATCTACGCCGTCTGGGTCATCACTAAGTAGGTGTCGGAGGGGCTCCTCACCTCTGGCTGCCTCTAGGTATGCATGCACCGATGCGCCTTGGAGGAACTTGTCATGTTTCCCGGTTATTTTCTGTTCAGTACAGTCCTCTGCAGAATTTACAACAGCAATTTTTACTATATGAAGAAACTAAACAGATATAGTCTGTCGTATTCTTAACAACACAAAATGATGCATCTTCCAAGCAAAAGTAATTTTGCATATCCAAAAGAGAAGCGCCCTGTAGCATGTTGTTACTTCCATCTCTGTTCAAAAAATAGAGGAACCATCTTTTTTGGTTCAGATAATTGCAAGGAAATTCCTGAAGTGATCCATGTTTCCTCTGGTTGTTGTTTGTGCCAGGTGACCCAAGGTTGCTCAAGAGGAGCAGCAGCCGCACAAGAGTATCTGAAGATGACTCCTCCGTTTCTAACCCATCCCCTTCCTTCCACAGTTTTGGATGATGAACTTGATCCTCCTTAATTAATTAATTTCTCATCGTGCTTAATTAGCTGTAAATGTGCCCCCGTATTGAAGAAGAAGAAGATAATACAAATGTAATTTAATTGGATGGTCCCTTTCATCGTGCTTAATTAGCTGTAAATGTGCCTCCCTTACTAAAGAAGATAAGAATCCATATGTGTTATGCAAAATTAACTTTGTCATCTTGTAAGCACTCTAGACAGTGTCTAGAGGGTGAAAATATGAGAACAAAAAAGAATTACTGGATTAATTTAAAACATCCATCCTTTACTCTGTCCATGTCATTGTTATTTACCCCTGGGAGTATTTTTAACTTGAAAATATCTGGTGAACTGCCATTTCGAGTACATTTGCTTGCTCTGTTAATTTTTTCAGTTACTCCATCTTACTCTGTTAAGTAAAATTTGATATGTGGAGTAGCAGCAGTAAGCTAGACCCTCCATCTTGCTCTGTACATAGTTAAAGCTACTGAATATTTAATAGTATTTTCAGTAAGTATTCTGAACATGCTTCTGAATATTTCCAGATTTTGAACATGCAAGCAAATCTGCAGGAGTAAACAAGTTCTTGCAATAGATATTGCAAGTGTTTTATCTAAACATCTACTCTCACCGAAGATATTTCAAGTGGTCTGGCCAGATTTTCTCAGTTTGCAAGTTTACTTACTTTTCCAGTTAATTAACTGGACATCTTGGAGTAGTTAGAAAATCATGAATTATTTGCAGAAAACCATAGAAGTATTGTACTCCAGGGTGCATTACTTACATAAACTTGCTTGCAAGCTTATTTTCGACTCACGTATTCTGAAACTGAAAAAGCTTAGTTAACTTCTATAGTACTTTGGGTAAAAATGGAATGGTTCCATCCTGCACAACATACTTTGAGTGAATGTTGAGTACTGTATGCACTTGTGTAATATATGTTGGTTGATGAATGCCTGGGTGTGTCACTGCTTGTTCCATGCTACATTTCGGAATTGTTCATTTTTGTGTTATGACAACTTCACTGCATCCTGCCGAAACCTTTTTAAAATCTTGCAGATTCTAGTGCTACCACACAACTAGATCAGTATTTGATTACTATTACAAGTGGAGGTCTAAATCAGCAGAGAACAGGGGTGAGATGTACATGTCCCAACCTCCTTCCCTCCCATGTATGAATACACTCTCAAGTAGTCATTTTTTTGAATGGGCATATGATAAGAACTAAGAATTCACCTTCACTAATTGTCTATGATATTTCATCAGGATCTATAAGTACTTGAGGTACATATTGGCCGCACCACCAATTTGTGTAGTTCTTGGGCCCTCTTGGTAGTGGGTTCTCAGTAGGACTATAGAGTTGATAGTATGCTTCTATGCATCCCCATTTATGAGTTATGCAGAATAAGAATTACAATTTGCTGCAATTCAGATGTTTTGAATTCTTCAATCTTAAATTGTTCAATGATGATAGCTATCTTGCACCGTACTATAAAATCATGGATCAGCAACTAGGTGATTGTCAATCCGTTCTTGCTAGATGTGTTGTTGTTTTTCTTCTTCTAAGATAAGATGGTAGCATCACATGTCATCCTATCATGTTGTACTAGTTCCTGAAGTGTAAGATAAGATGGTGGCATCAGATGTGTGTTCTGACTTGTGACTGCTTACTACATGGATACATGCAGCTAGCTAGCAACCTAGCAGTACTAGTAAGAATATATGTGACTAATTCCCTCCCTATACCTTGTGATTGATTCCAAGTATATACAGATGCCATCTTTGTCTGGCAACATATGCACCTGATTACATTCAGGTGCATATAGTATGCTTGAACAGTGTAAACATATGCATCTGCAAAATTACCTCATTCATAGTGTGGTGCCTATGTATATCAGTTATCAATTGGCTTGATTTAGGCTATTGATAGTCAGTGTCTCAGTGACAGAAATAACTCAAAAGCTATACCTTTAGCTGTGTTGGCAATCGAATGTATATAATCGTAACCGTGAAACTAGTTATTACCGTAGCCAGCAGATCTCTTTAGTAAGCAGTAACTGGTAGTTCACATAATCGATCCCATAGATTACTTCCCCAACGTGTGTTCCAAGGGCTTTACCTATTAGAATTGATGCTTGTTTCTACTAAGTGTTGCACTTGTTTCTACTAAGTTTTAAATGTGAATCTGTTGTTTCACATATACTATATACAACTGATGCCTTGAATAAGTCAGCTCCCGTTGGATGGTGCAGTGTAGCCAATCAAGTGCGACTCATATCCAGTTGTTTTCTCACATTATTATTTGGTTATACCATGCCGCTGCCATTGTTTGCTTAAGCATGATTTGCTCCAACCTGGCATTGTGTTGTACTAGTACTAGTACATACTTCAATTGCATGCATGCATGTTTGCCGTTCCCTGAACTGTTTGCCTACTTTGCATACGGCTTCTGTCTTGCTGCTCTCTGACCTGTTGTACTGTCCATATGTTACTTGATCATTTGCAAAATATATCTCAGTTTTTGCTGTAATGAGAATGTTATATCCATGGTTTCCTGTTAAATCTAAAGTTCTGCAGCAAATTTTCATCGTTAAGAGAATTTTATATTCACGGATTCACTTGATTATGTTTCAAACTTTTCATAATTTATTATTTGCAGATGCTGGCTTTCATTCTTCCAAAGTTGGGTGTACAGGAGCTCTAGGAAGAAGAATCCTGGAGATAAACCACACCCAGCAATGCATTTTAGCTTACTAGATATAGTTATGCTTGCAGCTAGTTATGTGTATATTTAGTTGTATTTTATAGCTGAATACCAGAATTCTACTATGCTTGGCTGTTGTATGAAATATTATGCCTTATTGGCTCTTTTTGAATCAAATTATCTAATTGCACAAATATAGAACTGGTGTGTGGTACCCGAAAAGCAAACCTGGTAATTGGTTCCCATTTGACTAGTGGGACCTACCTTAAAATAGAAAAGAAACAAAAGAAAACTGACAAGTGGGCTGAAAAAGGCTAAGGCCCCAAAAAAATTGCATTGTAAAAGGTTTTGGCCCAAAACATAAAAGTCTATTGGGCTTGGCCCATGTAGCTTACCCAAATGGAAAGAAAAAACAACAAATGGGCTGAATTGTTGGGCTCGGCCCATGTAAAACACCTAATCGGACCAGGCTGAATCTTGTCAGTGACCTTTACAATTGGTCGCAATTTTGCCATGTCAGATTGCCACGTCGGATCCGACGTGGCCTGGGCAGACAGCCAGTGACGAAAACAAAAGGTCATGGGTTCAACGACCTTCTGTTTTGGTCGTAAACGTCTACGACCTTCTCACAGAGAAGGTCGTTAATTTCAGTTTACGACTGCCAGCTTTTGACCTTCTGTTTTTGGTCACAAAAAGGTCGCAAATGAAAAACTATGACCTTTCAGCGTCCAATAGTGAGGGTCACAAGTTGACATATTTCTTGTAGTGCACGCCCACCGTCAGCCGCGGGTGGCGTGGCCCATGGAGCGCCTCCACCACCTCTGCCCCAAGACCATGCCTTGGTGCCAAGGCGCGTGGCCCCATGGTGCGACCCAACGCGCTCGGTGCCCGCGCGCGAAGAGAGAAGCTGCCAAGAAATTCTTCGGCCGCGAGAAGCTGCACCTGCGCTCCTCGTGCCGCCTCACCACGACCGTGCGCCACCAGCGGTGGCGGCATGCGGACCTCATCAAGACCAAGCTCCACCTCTGAGACGGGCCCCGGTGACCACGGCCGGCTGCCGTGCCTTCACCCTCGAGCTGCGTAGGGCGCCTGGCCGGGCAAGTTCAAGCCAGATCTGCCTCCTCGCTACGACGGCACCCCCGACCCCACGGAGTTCCTGCAGCTCCACGAGCTGAGCATCTAAGCGGCTAACGGCGACGAGAAAGTCATGGCGAACTGGTTTCCCATGGCTCTCAAGGATGGCGCCCGCTCCTGGCTCCTGAACCTGCCACCGGGCTCGATCTCCTCCTGGGACGAGATGCGCGACCGCTTCATCGCCAACTTCCAAGGCACTCGCGACCGCCCGCCGGCCGCGGGTGACCTGCGCCATGCCAAGCAACAACCAGGGGAGACCCTCCAGAAGTTCATCTAGCGCTTCAACAACATTCGTCTCGAGATCCCCAAGGTGACGGACGAGGCCATCATCTACGCGTTCTCTGATGGCGTCCGCGACGTCAAGATGAAGGAAGAGCTTGCTATCCACGAGGAGCTGTGCACATCTCAGGAGCTGTTCAACCTGGCGACCAAATGTGCAAGAGCTGAGGAAGGGCGCCTCTCCCTCCTCGAGCTGCCGGCTGCGGACCCGGAGGAAAAGAAAGCCAAGGCCAAGGACGTGAAACGCAAGGGAGCAACCGTGCTCGCAGCGGAGCCTGACACCAAGTGAGGAAGAGACCAGCCCGAGTCATCCAAGAGCAGCCGTCCGTTCTGCGCCTTCCACAACCTGAACACCCACAACACCAGTGAGTGTCAAGAGCTCAGAGCCATTCGCGAAGGACGCTTCGGTCGACGCCCCAAGCGCAGCGACCGGGGCTACGGCCGAGGCGGGGGACATGGTGGCGTACGCTGGGACGACCGCGGCCCTGCCAGGAGTGGCGCGACCGCCCTCACGAGGACCGCTGGTAGGATCAGCCTCCCGAGGGCGCCTGGAGGGATCAGCCTCATGAGGATCGCCCTCAAGGCAACGCTGGGCTCCCTCCATTGCCGCCACCACCAAGAAGGAACGATGAACACCACCAAGACGAGGGGGCTGGGGGCTTCCAAGAGCCGCGTGCTATCGCTTGCATCTTGGGCAGAGCCCATGCCCCAGCCTCACAGCATATCTTCAAGCAGTTTGCTCGTGAAGTGAATGCAGTCCTCCCCAAGCTCGAGGCCACACGCCCACTCAGATGGTCCCAGTGCCCCATCACGTTCAGCTCGGCAGATTAGCTCAAGTGCGCAGCTACCACTGGCGCCCTCCCGATGTTGTGCTCCCCAGTCATCAGCAACGTGCAAGTTACCAAGACCCTCATCGACGGCGGCGCAATGCTCAACGTCCTGTCCGTCGACACGTTCGACAACCTCCAAGGGCCATATGACCATCTTCCGCCTACCAAGCCATTCTCAGGAGTGACCGACGGTTCCACTACGCCGATAGGGCAGGTCCGCCTCCCTGTCACCTTCGGGGAACGCAAAAACTACCGCACCGAGCTCATCAACTTCGACGTCGCGCACATTCGTCTACCCTACAATGCCATCCTCGGGTACCCTGCCCTGGCCAAGTTCATGGCCGTCACCCATCACGGCTACAATGTTCTCAAGATGTCGGGGAGTGGCGGAATCATCACGGTCCCATGTGAAGAGAGAGATGCAGTGTGCTCCCTCGAGCGCGCCGTCCAAGCTGCAGCAATCGACGACCCCGACAGCAAGGGCGAGGGCCCTCCTGAGGTCACCCCCAAAAAGAAGAAGCAGCTGAGCCGTGCAGGACCTCGGGAGGGTGGCGCCGCAACTGGAGCCTCGTCAGGATCGGCGCCCGCCCTAGGGGCGCCTCCCTCCATCGCATAGGAAGGCGCGCCCGGCGCCCTTCTCGGGCAGGGCTCGGGGGCTTTCTTCTAGAAGGCCTCAGACCTTGCCCACATCACGAGGGAGGCGCTTGGGCACCACTTGGAGGCGTGCTTCGCGGCATGTTTCCCTCAGGAGAACACAGTGCAAGGAGCACCCACCGATCAGGAGTTCATCACCAAGACAACTCAGGAGCTGCAGGACGCAAGGGCCATGCGCGGCGACCGCCGCTCGCGAAGCGCAGCTCCCCATCTAGGCGAGGATGCCAGGCTGCGTGTCTGCATCGACATTCCACGGCTCAACAGGGCCACTTCTCAGGAGCTCTTCTGGCCTTCGCTCGTGGGACGCTGCGAGGGCCCACCGCACAGCTACGTTCGCATGCCCTTCAGCCTGCCGAGCGTGTCGTGAGCCTATCAACGCAACCTACGGCGTGTCCTGGAAGCTCAGGAGGACAGGCACCATGCCGTCCTGGCAGAGATGGAGATGGTCCTCCAGGAACCACCTGAGCCCCCAGAGCCTCCCGAGGCTCAGGGCCCCGGTGGCTCATGAGGAGCAACCCTTTCGCCGCGCATCTTCAGCTGCCCCAACTCTCCTTCGTCGACAGAACCAGGTGACATTTTTCAAGTTCATTTAGCTGGGAGCAACCCATGGGCTGCATCATTCCCAGGCCGCGTGGGTCCGTCCCTGCGGCTTGTATCCTTGTTTACGTCTTTAAGCTTACCTTGTTGGGGGCGCCCCTCCGGCTGCATCATCCCCAAGCCTCTTGGGCCTGACCCAGTGGCATGTATCTCCCATGCATTTACTTAAGCCTGCTGCTCTCATGTTTCATCTACCCATGATTGTCACCTGCCCGATTGCCACCTGCTCGATCGTCGCCTCCCATGGGGCCTCCTCACACTGGCACGGCGCTGGTGCATGGGCCTGTCCCTGCCACGTCGACAAACCTGAGCAGTCGAGCTCTGGCTCGCGGCACGCCCCGCGCACGCCACCCCACTAGGCCCTCAGTGCCTTCATTTCCTCGCAGAGCAGCCAGAGGCAGGCTGGCAACCATAACAGCAAAATCGTGTTTCTCCTTGTGCTGGATCGCAGGGATCTCATGAAGAAGATAGCAGGCGGCACCACGAGCTTCCTTTCCTCTCGTACAATCCGCTTGTGCGTCAAAAGGGGGGCTCCTGAGCATCGCGACTCTGGAGCTCTTACTGGCTCTCCAGCCCTCACCCCCTTGCCTTGACCACGGCATCACGACCTGGCATACCAGAGGCGGCTGAGCTCGCTCGAGGGCCGGGACCTGAGGACGTAGAGCATGAAGGAGAGTATGTGAGAATGGGAGACTCGTATAGGCCCGGCCTGGCTATGCTGCGGAAGCTTGCGCACGAAACTTGGCGCATCACGAGGACTCGGCCCCAAATTATCAAGATAAGTCTCGCGCTCAGATTGGCTATTCGCTGGAACCTAAGGGTCACGCTCGCCGCAGCCCTGTTGCGGCCACGTCGCCCTCCTTTCTTGCCTTACCATGGCTGCTTGAGCGCTAAAGGGGACCTCCCGAGCATCGCGCCTCAGGGGCTCTTACTAGACCTCGGGCCGCTCACCTCCTGGCCTTGACCACGGCACGCGACCTGGCATACCAGCGACGACTGCAGCCTGCCTGGGGACCGGGACATGTGCGCGTAGAGCAACAAGCTATCGCGAGGTTGGAAAGGGGAGACCGAGCCTTAACAGGACATGCGTCCGTAAGTTTTCATAACAAGGAAGATATACACGAAAGACATTACAGACCCTTTACACACCCCCGCGGGGTACTCCGTGATTCTTAGCAGGGAACAAAAGACGAGAACTTAGAGGAATCCTATCTACGGCATCCCGTGGCGGACGCAATCATCAACAGTGGGCCACGGGAGGCCGGCGCCAACCCCACCCAGATCAGCGGCGGCTGGACGCCGCTGCTTCGCTCCGGGCGCGGTGAGAGCTCGGGGGCACGTAGCTATCGTCGTTCGTCTCTGGAGTCTCGAAGAGCTCAGGAGAACCGCTGGACGCCCAAGGGTCGCTGCTGCTGGAGGAGCCGCAGGCCGGGCGCACGTCGTCCTGATGCTCCCCTCCGGGGCAACACGCCAAGCGGCGGCCCTCCGCATCGAAGACCTTGAAGAAAAGCGTGGAGACGCCATCATACTCGAAGTGGATCGCGAGGGCGCCCCTCACACGGCAAACCCGCACGACCTCGCCCCAGCCGCGAGTCATGAAGATCTTGCCGGTGGGGACCGCTTTGACCTCTGCTCCGGTCGCCGGAGCATCGCAGTCAGCATGCTGCAGCCAGAGCTCGAGGGGCCCTCTCGGAGGCATCACATCGGAGAAGAACCACGGGAAGCGGATCCAAGAGCTTGGGGGCATCGGCGCCCATAGCACAAGCTCGTGTGAGGAATCCGCGGTGTGGATTCCAGGGGCAACCATGCGCGTCGCCGTCGCGCAGCGACCACGAACGCGGCGCGGGCGGCGCTCCTCGTCGCTCCACCCTCCTGAGCCCTCGGCTCGGGCGTACAAGGGTAGCGGATACCCTGGAGGAGGCCGCTCGCACCAGGGCCTCGTCACCACCTGCATCGCCGCTTCGTCACGACGGTGGACCGTCCTCTTCTTCGGCGGGAGCGGCCCAGGATCATCACGGTGGGCCTTTCCCTTCTCGTCAGCGGAGAACCTTCGGATCGGCGCCATTGGATCTGCAGCAAGCAATGAAGCAAGGAGGAGGAAGCAAGCGAGCCGCTAAGAGATGGGCGATGGGGGCTCGGCCCCCCTCCCCATTTATAGCGGAAGAAGGCCAACCGGCGCCGCCCAGGATCACAGGTAATGATGGTTTTCCTTGCATGTCGCAGGGACTAGTCAAGTCGGGCGGTTGCCAAGGCAGCGTGGGGAAGCGGAGACGCCCATGTCCAATCAACCACCACGCGTCAACCGAGGCCGCGGGCTTTTGGGGCCCTCGGCGCTCCACGCTTGACCTTTGGCTTTGCCTCGAAGTCAAGCACGAGCGTGCCTTGGGCCCGGGGGCTACTGTCGGCGTTCTGGGAACGGGGGTCCCCAGACTTGCCTACCTGCGGCCCACGGCGTGGCTATGCTAGCAGGCCGTATGGCCCATCTTCATCGACAAGGCATTCAAGACCCTCGCGAGGGGCCAAGACTCGCGAGGTGGACGACCGAAGACCTCCTCAGGAGCGGCCACGCTGGGCAAGCTCATGAGGGGCAGAGAGATCAAGGCAAGGCAAACCTCGCGAGGACTTCGTGACATGAGCCATGACGATCGACACCAAGCGGGCGCCAGCGCGCGCAGCGTCCTTGTTTCATCTTTGGTGCTAAGGAGGCGGGCGCAGGCGCAGAGTATCGAGGCATCAAGCAAAGGTTTCCATATCGGTGCAACGAGACCGAAGACCAGCAAGACGGCAGGACGGAGGTCACCATGGAGCCCAAGACGGCGTCACCACCAGAGCCTTTTGCAGGCGAAGACCACTTTTGTCAGGATAAGCTGTACTAGCTGTCCCCTTTCAAATTGGCCGTTGTTGGCTCCCTTCCCGCTCAATATTTGGGGAGAGGACCAGGGCCTATATAAGTAGAACTAGCCCCCGCAGTAGCGCCATCTGATCTGGAGCCAATCCTTAGCCACACACCAAGCACAAGAACACCTCAACCTCAGGAGGTTGTTCTTTCCCTTGTATCTGTTGTTCATCAACCCAAGAGGCAATCCACTACCACCACACTGGAGTAGGGTATTACACCACAACGGTGGCCTGAACTAGTATAAATCTCGTGTCTTTCTATGTTGCGAGTTCGTCGAGTTCGTCCGCGAGATCTTAGAGAGCGAGGGCGTATTTTGCCGGAACCCGTGATCCGACACGGGTTTCTTTTATTTTTCTGTCCTATAAAAGTTCGAAATGTAATGAAAATCTGCCGTGTTTGCATTAATCTCGGGCGGTGTATATGAACTTTCACAATAATATAGTATATTGTAGGAGTACTAGCAAGATGCCCATGCGTTGCACGGAACATCAAGATCTTGTGGGAGAAAAGGATGAACGAGGGAAGGCCTTATCTGCAAATGTGGAGAGGAGTGCGGGTAAATTGTGATAGTTTCCTTCCTATCCGTTAGATATAGATCGGGCGGCCTATGTTGCAGGATGGCAGGCACACCATCATCACCAACTCTGCTTTTTATTCAACCGAGACAAAGCTAACATGCGAAGTAAAATAAACACATAGTCTACATACACAATTTATCTTAGGCACTCCAATAGTACATCCACTACACATTCACGCATTTCACATCTTTCTACATCTACGGGAACCTACAAAAGGGTTAACGTAAATTGCCTCTATCTCTCCTCCTTGATTTTCATAGTGGTGGGCCCCTTCCTCCCCCCAATCTACAATCAACAGCTCACATGTTTCACATTATGTTAATTACATAACTGGGATTACGTAGGTGTAGCATTACTTGTCCTAAAAAACCCAACTAAGCCAACCTCCCAGCATATCGCGCGGGAAAAGACCCGGCCACGCCGATTTAGTCGGGATTACCGGATTACTAGTAGAAGTATCGATGGATCGCGCAAAGCACCAAGTTTTTTTAGGGGGCGAATCACCTAGTTTAAAAGGAAAAAAGGCGGTACACTCACAGCACCCCAGTCGCGGTCGCATTGCACCCCACACACGTTCGGTCCTGCAACGGCTCACGCAAACGGAACGCGCTTCGGCCTGCCTCTTCACTGACACGTGGGACTGCACTTGGAGAAACCGACCATGTGCCAAACTCCCCCCACCCACCGCGCGAACCCCCCCCCCCAAAAAAATTCCCCCCAAATCCCAAATTCAACCGCCCTTTGGCCAACTAGCCAATAATATTCCCCAAACCCCCTCCCCCCGTCCCCCTCCACTCCATTTGTTCCGCCAAAGCCGCCCTCACTGCCGTGCCGATATGTCGGCACCGCGGTTCATCGAGGGGACACACAGCGATCCTATCGCTCCCACAGTACGCTCTCATAGACTGTCGTCCTCTAGCCGCGCCGCCACCGGTGGCGACGTTCTTGTGGAGGCGCACGGCGGTCCGCGCCGCCACCGCTGGCGACGTTCGTGTGGAGACGCACGGCGGTCAGCTTCTCCCACGGTACCACATTCTAGACTGAGGCCCCCTGCATGTCGGTGTAGCGCTGAATGTTAGCTGATAGACGCTGTTAATCTCACTGTTTGCCGAAGTAGTTTACAGTCAATATGCTCTACTTAAGAAGCTTCCTTGCCCTGTTCTGCACTCAATCTGCTTAGCTGAGATGGCATGCCAAGCCCGATTAGTTGCTAAAATATCCTGCCATATATTTATTGTGACGTAGATTGCCATGGCCTAGTAGCCAATCTATTAGGTGAAATAGCTGTACACAGTTTTATACTCGATCTTTGTTGCTGCGATGGCCTTCGATAGTTTGATGGCTGTGTGCTGAAACAGCCTGCCATAATTTAGCACTCAAATCTATTTGCTGAATTAGCTTTACATATATCCTGTTACTTAGATCTGCTCGTCCAAATATCTTGCCATAGCTTTAGACATCGACCTAGGTATTTTATTATAGACTTCATAAAAAAGCATATATGTTTTTCCTGTAATATCTAGTAGAAGAACTAATTTCTATGTCTAACAGATGGACAGGACATGGATAACTTCTGCTCGAAGATTCTCCGCTGCATATGTCGAGGGGGTTGAAAACTTCATGAACTTTATCAGAGCTGAGTACGGTGGTCTGAAATCAGATGTGCTATGCCCGTGTAGCAGTTGTATGAATTCAGTTAGAAGACCCCAGTCAACTGTGCAAAATCATCTACACTTGTATGGGATGTCGGTCACATATACTAGGTGGGTGCATCATGGTGAAGCTGTGAACGTCAATGTTACTGACTACGTGGAAGCAGGAGATCACCATCTTGATCTGCCTGATGCTCAGGTGGAAGAGGAGGAGGAGGTGGTGGTGGCGGAGCCAGTGAGTTTAACCAACATTGAAACAATGCTACGAAATGCTCGTGCATTTTGTGAACTTTCACTTGCAGAAGGAAAACGATGGGCCCGCATGTTGGAACAATGCAATGTGGCTGTCACCCCAGGAAATAAGCTGTCAGTATTCTCAGCTATGGTCACCTTTCTTCAGGTGAAGACATCTGAGCGGATGACCAACAAATCATTCGGTGCGATGTTGGCTGCTTTCCACAAATATTTCCCAGATGCGTCTGAGCTGCCACACACCTACAGTAAAATGAAGAATTTCTTTCGTGCAGTTGGAATTGGATATGATATGATCCATCTTTGTAAGAATAATTGTGTTCTGTTCCGGAAGGATTATGCCAACTTAAGTGAATTCCCGAAATGCAAATCATCAAGATGGAAAGATGGCGATGCTGTGAAGAGGATTCCTCATAATGTTTTGAGACATTTTCCAATTACACCAAAATTGCAGAGGTTGTTTCATGATGCTGAAACAAGAGAGGATGTGTTGTGGCATTCTAGGAACCAGGAGTACAGAGATCAGAATGTAATGAGCCATCCATCTCATGGTAGTGAGCGGCAAAGCTTCAATCAGAAACCCAAAAAGTTTGCTGCTGACCCGAGAAACATTAGACTTGGCTTAGCTTCAGATGGATTTAACCCATCTGGCCAGCAGAGCGCCACATATAGCATGTGGCCAGTGCTTGTTATCCCTCCAAATGTCTGCACCAAAGAATCAAACTACATGATGGCCTTGCTCATCCCAGGTCCAAAAAGTCCTGGAAAGGATTTTGATTTATTCATGGAGCCTCTTGTGGAGGAACTTCAACAGCTATGGAAGGGTGTTCTCACTCGAGACCTATATAGCAGCCCGCCAGCTGATTTCTTTCTGTGTGCTGTTATAATTTGGTGCATCCATGATTATCCGGCTTTGGGCACTATGTCAGGGCGAATGACACATGATTAAAATGCTTGTGTTCGCTGTGACAGGAATCCACTGTCATACGCAATACTTAGCAAGATCTGTTACATTGGACATTGCCATTTCCTTGCCAAGGACAAGCCGCGTCATACAAAATACCAAAGACATGTGTTCAATGCAAAGCATGAAAACCATGATGCGCCAAAGAGGCTCACCGCCGATGAGTTGCAAGTGGAATTAGAGAAGGTCAGGCATATTACACCAGGAAACCATCCTGGTAATGGTAGCGGGAAAAGGAAGCGTGGCAGGGCAGAAGAGAGATTATTGTTTACCCGCAGGTCCACTTTGTGGGACTTGGAGTATTGGAAAGATTTGGATCTGCGGCATAATCTTGATGTGATGCACATCGAGAAAAATATGTGACAGCATTATCGGCACACTTCTTAATATTGAAGGCAAGACGAAAGATACCTTAAAATCAAGGATTGATTTGACACATCTGGGTATCAGAAAGGATTTGCAGGTGCAAGATGAAGGTAAACCACGGGATATGGCACCAGCTGTGTACGTCTTGGACAAGGTAAAAATAAAAGAATTCTGAGAGGTCCTGCCACGTGTGAGATTCCCACATGGATTTGCTTCCAACCCTGAAAGGAGAGTCAGTGCAGATGGAAACAAGGTACAAAGGTTGAAAACTCATGACTGCCACGTTCTACTTCAAAGGGTTTTAACTGTTATCCTTAGAGGATTGGGCCGCTCTGACTTATACAGAGCAGTTGCAGAGTTGGGACAATTCTTCAGGGAACTCTGCAGTAGAAATATCAGGATAGATGCTTTGGAGCGTCTTAGAGACAAGATACCAACTATCCTATGCGACCTTGAGAAGATATATCCTCCAGCCTTCTTTGATGTGATGGTGCATTTGGCTGTTGATCTACCTGATGAGGCACTACTTAGAGGTCCAGTACAGTATGGCTGGATGTACCCTATTGAAAGGCGGCTAGGCACTTTCAAGGGCTATGTCAGGAACAGAGCTAGACCTAAGGGTTCCATTGCAGAGGCCTACATTGCTACAGAAGCGTTGACCTTCTACTCAAAATACATTGAAACAGCTGATCAGCTTAGCAAAGAGGTGGGTGAAGACATCCCCGGGCTCAATGTTTTCGATTATTCTGTTCAAGTTACAGGGAAGAGTCGACAAGAGGAAAAACCTAAAGATTTCGACAAAATGGTTTGGTATGTGTTGAATAACTGTCCTGAGATACTACCTTATATCAAGTAAGTGCTAAGTACTGCAACTTATACATCATAATCTACTAAACTTGCAGCACATTCTTATATATTTAGATGTTTGACGCGATCACTATTTTGTGCAGCATCTACAAAAACGAGTTACTGCTGCAAAATCCAAGAAACATTGACAAACTGGTTATGGCAGGATTTGCGAAATGGTTCAAGAGCCATGTAAGCTTTTGAATTGCACTGTCAGTTTTTTTAATATGTTGAGTACATAAGATGATCAGCTTGTCTATTTTCTAAACATAGGTTAAGAAGATGCGGGGGGATGGGCAAGCAGTTGATGATGCCCTTTATGCACTAGCAATGGGTCCTGATACTCGGGTAAGACATTATGAATCTTGCGTTGTTGGAGATGTGCGCTACAACACCCTTGCACGCGACGAAGGAAGGAAGACACAAAATAGTGCCATCATGAGCACTGATACGTACGGCAGAGTGACAACTAAAATGTATGCTAACATAACAGACATTGTTTAGTTGCAGTATATCTCCAGTTTCGAGGATCATTGGTGTGTGGTTCTGTTGTGCTGTCGTTGGTATAACCAATTTTCCAGGATCGCAAAACCCAGGGCTGATGGTTATTTCAAATCCATCAATGTCAAGGCGGCGTACCAGACCAACGAGCCTTTTATTTTGGCAAATCAAGCAACACAGATATTTTTCTTGGAAGACACATTTGCACGTAGCAATGGCTGGAGAGTATTGCAAAGGTTTGAGCAGAGGAATTCGTTTAACGAAGTTGCAGAACAAGATGATGCTTACACCGCTCCTGATGTACAAGATTCCATAGATGTTCCTAATATCTTTGAGAACCATCACGTCAATAACGCTGGCGAAAAGATTGCCTGTCATGCTGTGCACATACAAGAGTTGATCAACTGAAAAGATTGTCTTTCGTCCGAAGAAAAATCATAAGCAAGCTTTCGGGATGAGACTCCGCCGCCACGAGGCGGAACCTTGGCGGAACCAATCTAGGGCTCTGGCGGAGCTGTTCTGTCGGGGACACTTCCCTCCGGGAGGGGGAAATCATCCCATCATCATCACCAACGCTCCTCTCATCGGGAGGGGGCCAATCTCCATCAACATCTTCACCAGCACCATCTCCTCTCAAACCCTAGTTCATCTCTTGTATCCAATTCTTGTCTCTATGTCTGGGATGGGTACCTGTGGGTTGCTAGTAGTGTTGATTACTCCTTGTAGTTGATGCTAGTTGGTTTATTTGGTGGAAGATCATATGTTCAGATCCTATATGCATATTAATACTCCTCTGATTATGAACATGAATATGATTTGTGAGTAGTTATATTTGTTCCCGAGGACATGGGAGAAGTCTTGCTATTAGTAGTCATGTGAATTTGGTATTCGTTCGATATTTTGATGAGATGTATGTTGTCTCTCCTCTAGTGGTGTCATGTGAACGTCGACTACATGACACTTCACCATTATTTGGGCCTAGAGGAAGGCATTGGGAAGTAATAAGTACATGATGGGTTGCTAGAGTGACAGAAGCTTAAACCCTAGTTTATGCGTTGCTTCGTAAGGGGCTGATTTGGATCCATATGTTTCATGCTATGGTTAGGTTTACCTTAATACTTCTTTTGTAGTTGCGGATGCTTGCAATAGGAGTTAATCATAAGTGGGATGCTTATCCAAGTAAGGACAGCACCTAAGCACCGGTCCACCCACATATCAAATTATCAAAGTACCGAACGCGAATCATATGAACGTGATGAAAACTAGCTTGACGATAATTCCCATGTGTCCTCGGGAGCGCTTTTCTCTATATAAGAGTTTGTCCAGGCTTGTCCTTTGCTACAAAAAGGATTGGACCACCTTGCTGCACTTTGCTTACTTTTGTTACTTGTTGCTCATTACAAATTATCTTATCACAAAACTATCTGTTACCTATAATTTCAGTGCTTGCAGAGAATACCTTGCTGAAAACCGCTTATCATTTCCTTCTGCTCCTCGTTGGGTTCGACACTCTTACTTATCGAAAGGACGACGATAGATCCCCTATACTTGTGGGTCATCAAGACTCTTTTCTGGCGCCGTTGCCGGGGAGTGAAGTGCCTTTGGTAGGTGGAATTTGGTAAGGAAACATTTATATAGTGTGCTGAAATTTACTGTCACTTGTTACTATGGAAAGTAATCCTCCGAGGGGCTTGTTCGGGGTATCTTCACCCCGACCAGTAGAAAAAAGAGTTGCTCCTCAACCTACTGAACCTACTGAAAATGAAAATGTCTACTTTGAAATTCCTTCGGGTATGATAGAAAAACTGCTAGCTAATCCTTTTGCAGGAGATGGAACATTACATCCTGATGAGCACATAATCTATGTGGATGAAGTTTGTGGATTATTTAAGCTTGCAGGTATGCCTGATGATGTTATCAAGAAGAAGGTCTTCCCTTTATCTTTGAAGGGAGATGCATTGACATGGTATAGGCTATGTGATGATATGGGATCTTGGAACTACAAACGATTGAAATTGGAATTTCATCAGAAGTTTTATCCTATGCATCTTGTTCATCGTGATCGTAATTATATATATAATTTTTGGCCTCGCGAAGGAGAAAGCATCGCTCATGCTTGGGGAGGCTTAAGTCAATGTTATATTCATGCCCCAATCATGAGCTCTCAAGAGAAATGATTATTCAAAAAATTTATGCTCGGCTTTCTGACAACAATCGCACCATGCTCAATACTTCTTGTACTGGTTCTTTTATGATGAAGACTATTGAATTCAAATGGGATTTATTGGAAACAATTAAACGCAACTCTGAAGATTGGGACCTCGACGAAGGTAAGGACTCAGGTATAACACCTAAGTTTGATTGTGTTAAATCTTTTATGGATACCGATGTTTTCCGTAAATTTAGCACTAAATATGGACTTGACTATGAGATAGTAGCTTCTTTTTGTGAATCTTTTGCTGCTCACGTTGATCTCCCTAAGGAGAAGTGGTTTAAATATGATCCTCCCATAGAAGTAAAAGTAGTCGCACCTATTAAAGTTGAAGAAAAGACTATCACTTATAATGATCCTATTGTTCCTACTGCTTATGTTGAGAAACCACCTTTCCCTGTTAGAATAAAGGATTATACTAAAGCTTCAACTGTGGTTCGTAAAAGCAATATTAGAACTTATACACCTCCTGAGCAAGTTAAAGTTGAACCTAATATTGCTATTGTTAAAGATCTCTTGGCTGATAATATTGATGGGCATGCTATTTATTTCTGTGATGAGACTGCTAGAATTGCTAAACCTTGTGCTAAAGATAAACATAGACCTGTGGTAGGCATGCCTGTTATTTCTGTTAAAATATGAGATCATTGTTATCATGGCTTATGTGATATGGGTGCTAGTGCTAGTGCAATACCTATTGACTTATACAAAGAAATTATGCATGATATTGCACCTGCTGAGTTAGAGGAAATTGACGTTACCATTAAGCTTGCCAATAGAGATACTATATCACCAATTGGAATTGTTAGAGATGTTGAAGTCTTGTGTGGGAAAACCAAATATCCTGCTAATTTTCTTGTTCTTGGTTCCCCACAAGATAGCTTTTGTCCCATCATATTTGGTAGACCCTTCTTGAACATTGTTAATGCTAAGATAGACTACGAAAAGGATGTTGTTACTATTGATTTAGGTGATATGTCTCATGAGTTTAACTTTTCTAAATTTCGTAGACAACACCGTGAAGAGGAATTGCCTAGTAAAGATGAAATTATTGGTCTTGCTTCTATTTCCGTACCTCCTAGTGATCCTTTAGAATGATATTTGCTACACCATGAAAATGATATGTTTATGAAAGAAAGAAGGGAATAGATGAAGTGTTCTTTAAACAAGGACCTATTTTGAAACACAACTTGCCTGTTGAAATTCTAGGGGATCCTCCTCCACCCAAGGGTGATCCCGTGTTTGAGCTTAAACCATTGCCTGATACTCTTAAATATGCTTATCTTGATGAAAAGAAGATATATCCTGTTATTATTAGTGCTAACCTTTCAGAGAAGGAGGAAGAAAAATTATTGAAAACTATGAAGAAGCACCGTGCTGCTATTGGATATACTCTTGATGATCTTAAGGGCATTAGTCCCACTCTATGTCAACACAAAATAAATTTGGAGAAAGATGCCAAACCAGTTATAGATCACCAACGACGGCTGAGTCCTAAGATGAAAGAAGTGGTAAGAAAGGATATACTAAAGTTCCTTGAGGCAGGTATAATTTATCCCGTTGCTGATAGTCAGTGGGTAAGTCATGTCCATTGTGTCCCTAAGAAGGGAGGTATTACTATCGTTCCTAATGATAAAGATGAATTGATTTCGCAAAGAATTATTACAGGTTATAGGATGGTAATTGATTTCCGTAAATTGAATAAGGCTACTAAAAAGGATCATTACCCCTTACCTTTTATTGATCAAATGCTGGAAAGATTATCCACACACACACACATTTTTCCTTTCTAGATGGTTATTATGGTTTCTCTCACATACCTGTGTCAGCTGATGATCAAGCAAAGACCACTTTTACTTGCCCTTTCGGTACTTTTGCTTATAGACATATGCCTTTTGGTTTATGTAATGCACCTACTACCTTTCAAAGATGCATGATGGCTATATTCTCTGATTTTTGTGAAAAGATTTGTGAGGTTTTCATGGACGATTTCTCCGTTTATGGATCCTCTTTTGATGATTCCTTGAGCAACCTTGATCCAATTTTGCAGAGATGTGAAGAAACTAACCTTGTCTTGAATTGGGAGAAGTGCCACTTTATGGTTAATGAAGGCATTGTCTTGGGGCATAAAATTTCTGTAAGAGGCATTGAAGTTGATAAAGCCAAGGTTGATGCTATTGAAAAGATGCCATGTCCCAAGGACATCAAAGGTATAAGAAGTTTCCTTGGTCATGCCAGTTTTCATAGGAGGTTCATTAAGGACTTCTCAAAAATTTCTCGGTCTCTAACTAATCCATTACAAAAAGATATACCATTTGTCTTTGATGATGATTGTGTAGGAGCATTTGAAATACTTAAGAAAGCATTGATTTCTGCACCTATTGTTCAGCCACCTGATTGGAATTTACCCTTTGAAATTATGTGTGATGCTAGTGATTATGCTGTAGGTGATGTTCTAGGGCAAAGAGTTGATAAGAAATTAAATGTCATTCAATATGCTAGTAAAACTCTAGACAGTGCCCAGAGAAATTATGCTACTACTGAAAAAAAAATTTAGCAGTTGTATTTGCTTGTGATAAGTTCAGACCTTATGTTGTTGATTCTAAAGTAACTATTCACATGGATCATGCTGCTATTAAATATCTTATGGAAAAGAAAGATGCTAAACCTAGACTTATTAGATGGGTTCTCTTGCTAGAAGAATTTGATTTGCATATTATTGATAGAAAGGGAGCTGAGAACCCCGTTGCGGACAACTTGTCTAGGTTAGAAAATGTTCTTGATGACCCACTACCTATTGATGATAGCTTTCCTGATGAACAATTAAATGTCATAAATGCTTCTCAAACTGCTCCATGCTATGCTGATTATGCTAATTACACTGTTGCTAAATTTATACCATCCAGTTTCACATACCAGCAAAAGAAAAAAAATTCTATGATTTGAGACATTACTTTTGGGATGACCCACATCTTTATAAAGAAGGAGTAGATGGTGTTATTAGACGTTGTGTACCCGAGCATGAATATGAACAGATCCTACGCAAGTGTCACTCCGAGGCTTATGGAGGACACCACGCTGGAGATAGAACTGCACATAAGGTATTGCAATTCAGTTTTTATTAGCCTACTCTCTTCAAGGATGCCCGTAAGTTTGTCTTATCTTGTGATGAATGTCAAAGAATTGGTAATATTAGTAGACGTCAAGAAATGCCTATCAATTATTCACTTGTCATTGAACCATTTGATGTTTGGGGCTTTGATTATATGGGACCGTTTCCTGCCTCTAATGGATATACACATATTTTAGTTGTTGTTGATTACGTTACTAAGTGGGTAGAAGCTATTCCAACTAGTAGTGCTGATCATAACACCTCTATTAAGATGCTTAAAGAAGTTATTTTTCCTAGGTTTGGAGTCCCTGGATATCTAATGACTGATGGTGGTTCACATTTTATTCATGGAGCCTTTCGTAAAATGCTTGCCAAGTATGATGTTAATCATAGAATTGCATCTCCTTATCACCCACAGTCTAGTGGTCAAGTAGAATTGAGTAATAGAGAACTCAAATTAATTTTGCAAAAGACTGTTAATAGATCTAGAAAGAATTGGTCCAAGAAACTTGATGATGCATTATGGGCTTATAGAACTGCATATAAAAATCCTATGGGTATGTCTCCGTATAAAATGGTCTACGGAAAAGCATGTCACTTACCTCTCGAACTAGAACATATGGCATATTGGGCTATTAAAGAGCTCAACTATGATTTCAAACTTGCCGGTGAGAAGAGGTTATTTGACATTAGCTCACTTGATGTATGGAGAACCCAAGCTTATGAGAATGCCAAACTAGTTAAAGAAAAAGTTAAAAGATGGCATGACAAAAGAATACAAAAGCGTGAGTTTAATGTAGGAGATTATGTATTATTATACAACTCTCGTTTAAGTTTTTTGCAGGAAAACTTCTCTCTAAATGGGAAGGCCCTTACGTTATCGAGGAGGTCTATCGTTCCGGTGCCATAAAAATCAACAACTTCGAAGGCACAAATCCGAAGGTGGTGAACGGTCAAAGAATCAAACATTATATCTCAGGTAATCCTATAAATGTTGAAACCAATGTTATTGAAACCGTAACCCCAGAGGAATACATAAGGGACACTTTCCAGAACATTTCAGACTCCGAGAAGGAATAGGTATGTGGTACGGTAAGTAAACCGACTTCAAAACAGTTCTAATGGCAATTTTTCTCCGTTTTGGAATATTTAGAAAAATAGAAAAATAAGAAGCAGTCCGGGAATGACACGAGGGTGGAGGGCGTGCCCTACCCCCCTGGGCGCGCCCCTGCCTCCTGGGCACCTCGTGCGCTCTCCGGACTCCGTTTTCTTGCACGATACGTATTTTGGTCTGTAAAAATTCATTATATAATCTCCCGAAAGTTTTGACTCCCGTATCACGCAATTATCCTCTGTTCTTGTTTCGAGCTGCTTTCTGTCAGGGTTGTCAAGGCCAGGCATCATGTCGTCCCCCTCCTCCAACAATGGTGACAACGATGCTTGGCTAATGAAGATAGAGCTGGAGAGGGAAGAACCCATGGAGATCAACAAGGATGAAGGGATCAAGAAGGCCACGGAGGACCAAGTTCCCGCAACAGAAGACATCCTTCAACTTGATCACAATCTTCTTACCCCAACTAAGATCGAAGCTTTCAAGATGATTGAGTTAGCTCGTATACAAAACAAGTATCTCACACGTGAAAATATTTTGTTGAAGGAGCATATCGTTGCACTCAAGGGCATTATCTGCAAGTTGGAGGATCTCTTACGCTCAATGTGCGACTACCCATCATCACCACCATCTTCTTCACCAGCAAAGGAGACATAATCATATGGGTATGGGCACTCCCCTTGGCAACTGCCAAGCTTGGGGGAGGTGCCCCGGTATCGTATCACCATCACACTCCTATCTTTACATTTTTCTTGGCTCGATCCTTTTAGTAGTATCTTGATCTAGTAGAATAAAGTTTTTGGTATGATCTAGTTTTGAGTTTTGCTTTATGATTCCCTTATGTAATCGAGTCCGTGAGCTATATAATAAAGATTAGTGTTGAGTCAAGGGTTTGATTATTTTGCTATGATCTTGGGGGAATAAAATAAAAAGAAAGAATAAAAAGAAATAAAGAGATCATATTGATCTTATGGAGAGTAATGACTTCACATAGAAAGAGTATGATGATTAAAAGTTGTTGAGAGTTGACAAACATAGCTTTGGTCATCGTTGCAATTAATAGGAAGTAATAAAGAAAGAGAGGTTTCACATATAAATATACTATCTTGGACATCTTTTATGATTGTGAGCACTCATTAAAATATGACATGCTAAAGAGTTGATGTTGGACAAGGAAGACAACGTAATGGGTTATGTTTTCTTATATCTAAGATAAAGTATATTGTCATGGATCATCCAACATGTTGAGCTTGCCTTTCTCCCTCATGCAAGCCAATTTCTTTGCACCAAGTAGAGATACTACTTGTGCTTCCAATACCCTTAAACCCAGTTTTGCCATGAGAGTCCACCATATCTACCTATGGATTGAGTAAGATCCTTCAAGTAAGTTTTCATCAGTGCAAGCAATAAAAATAAAAGCGACGGACTGCATAATAAAGGTCCATATCACAAGTGGCAATATAAAGTGACGTTCATTTGCATTAAGATTTCGTGCATCCAACCATGAAAGCGCATGACAACCTCTGCCTCCCTCTGCGAAGGGCCTATCTTTTACTTTTATCTTCTACCTTATGCAAGAGTCATAGTGATCTGCACCTTTCCTTTTTACATTTTATCCTTTGGCAAGCACCTTGTGTTGGAAAGATCCTGATATATATATCCAATTGGATGTAAGTTAGCATGAACTATTATTGTTGACATTACCCTTGAGGTAAAAGGTTGGGAGGCGAAACTATAAGCCCCTATCTTTCTGTGCGTCCGATTAAAACTCCGTAACCACAAGTATTGCGTGAGTGTTAGCAATTCTGAAAGACTAAATGATAGTTGAGTATGTGGACTTGCTGAAAAGCTCCCATATAGACTCTTTCCGATGTTATGATAAATTGTAATTGCTTCAATGACTGAGATTATAGTTTGTTGGTTCTCAATGAAGTTTCTGATTCATACTTGACATTGTGGATAGATTATTACTTGAGCATAAGAAATCATATGACAATATCCATATATGTTGCTGTTATAAGAATGATCATGATGCCCTCATGTCCGTATTTTATTTTATTGACACCTCTACCTCTAAAACATGTGGACATATTTATCGTTATCGGCTTCAGCTTGAGGACAAGCAAGGTCTAAGCTTGGGGGAGTTGATACGTCCATTTTGCATCATGCTTTTATATCAATATTTATTGCATTATGGGCTATTATTACACATTATGTCACAATACTTATGCCTATTCTCTCTTATTTTACAAGGTTTACATGAAGAGGGAGAATGCCGGCAGCTGGAATTCTGGGCTGGAAAAGGAGCAAATATTAGAGACCTATTCTGCACAACTCCAAAAGTCCTGAAACTCCACGGAAGTTATTTTCAGAATATATAAAAAATATTGAGCGGGAGATATACTAGAGGGGGGCCACCCACCAGGCACGAGGGTGGGGGCGCGCCCCCCTGCCTCGTGGGCCCCTTGGTGGCCCTCCGGTGGCCATCTTCTGCTATATGAAGTCTTTCGTCCGAAGAAAAATCATAAGCAAGCTTTCGGGACGAGACTCCGCCGCCACGAGGCAGAACCTTGGCGGAACCAATCTAGGGCTCTGGCGGAGCTGTTCTGCCAGGGACACTTCCCTCCGGGGTGGGTAAATCATCGCCATCGTCATCACCAACGCTCCTCTCATCGGGAGGGGGCCAATCTCCATCAACATCTTCACCAGCACCATCTCCTCTCAAACCCTAGTTCATCTCTTGTATCCAATTTTTTGTCTCTAAGTCTGGGATTGGTACCTGTGGGTTGCTAGTAGTGTTGATTACTCCTTGTAGTTGATGCTAGTTGGTTTATTTGGTGGAAGATCATATGTTCAGATCCTATATGCATATTAATACTCCTCTGATTATGAACATGAATATGCTTTGTGAGTAGTTACGTTTGTTCCCGAGGACATGGGAGAAGTCTTGCTATTAGTAGTCATGTGAATTTGGTATTCGTTCGATATTTTGATGAGATGTATGTTGTCTCTCCTCTAGTGGTGTCATGTGAACGTCGACTACATGACACTTCACCATTATTTGGGCCTAGAGGAAGGCATTGGGAAATAATAAGTACATGATGGGTTGCTAGAGTGACAGAAGCTTAAACCCTAGTTTATGCGTTGCTTCGTAAGGGGCTGATTTGGATCCATATGTTTCATGCTATGGTTAGGTTTACCTTAATACTTCTTTTGTAGTTGCGGATGCTTGCAATAGGAGTTAATCATAAGTGGGATGCTTATCCAAGTAAGGACACTACCCAAGCACCGTTCCACCCACATATCAAATTATCAAAGTACCGAACGCAAATCATATGAACGTGATGAAAACTAGCTTGATGATAATTCCCATGTGTCCTTAGGAGCGCTTTTCTCTATATAAGAGTTTTTCTAGGTTTGTCCTTTGCTACAAAAAGGATTGGGCCACCTTGCTGCACTTAACTTACCTTTGTTACTTGTAGCTCGTTACAAATTATCTTATCACAAAACTATCTGTTACCTATAATTTCAGTGATTGCAGAGAATACCTTGCTGAAAACCGCTTATCATTTCCTTCTGCTCCTCGTTGGGTTCGACACTCTTACTTATCGAAAGGACGACGGTAGATCCCCTATACTTGTGGGTCATCAATCAAGAAGAAGTGAACGTTCGAGGACATTGAGGATGAAGAAGAAGATGCCACTATGGGGAATTACGATTCAGACTGATACACATGGCGAAGATGTTGACGCTACTGCTGCGGATGATGATTAGATTGCTTTTGTCGTATTTGCCTGTTAGAAGACGTTTTTTTATGTACTATGTGAAATTGTTTTTGCTATGACAACTGAAACCTAATGAACGTGTTGGTTAGTATTTTGTTGTGAGAACATCACTTGTTATGTATGTTGATTTGTGTTTGGTGATTGTATGACGAGTAAAACACGATGACATTGTTGTTTAGTTGTACTCATATTTGGCTGTGAAACTTGAATTTGATGACATAGTTTGCTGTTGGACTGTAATTTGCTCGACGTCTTTGAACGGGAACAAAACTGACCCGACAGGGCCTCTGCTAATTTATTTATTTATTACCAAAAGGGCCTCTGCTATTTATTTATTTTTGATCAAAAGGGGATACCCCCCGATTTCCGTTAATAGAAATCATTAGATGTTCACAACACTACACCCAGCCTGCTACACAGGTTTCATTCATTACTAGTTTCAGCAAAGTGCTCATGTCATAGCCACTGAATACATCACGAGTGCTACATACACTACAAATAAAGAGACAATCATCCTACAGAGCACATCAATTTTGCCCATTATCTTCACAAGCTCTTTCATCTCCTCATTGCTATCAAGTCCGTTCAGCAGTTGTTGCTTGGCCATGATCAGAGGAACTGCATCTTTAACCTTCTGCTCTGCATCTTCCTCTTCTGCCGTTCCTTCAGTTACTTGTCCAACACCCCAACCTGCTGGTATTGGGATTCCTCGGCTAACCAAATAATCAGCATAGTTGCATTCCCCCAGATCAGCAACTTCCCAGAAATATAAATCACACAAATCTTCCCTTTTCTGCACAAATCAAATTGGAAGATCATCAACCAAACTATTAAAAAAATCAGCAACTGAAAGCAGCAGAACAACACTTAAACATATTATTAAGCCATGATTCGGGCATTTGTAGAAGACTCGGCAAGGGTTGAGGATTGTGGTTGAGACGCGACGGTTGACTCTGCGTGATTTGCAGCAGTGGCACCACACCAACGGCAGCGGGTTGCGATGAGCAACCGGCTGCGGTGCGTGTGCCGGCGGGGGTGTGATGAGACCCATAGGTGATGGTACGGGTGGCGACTTGGCGCATATCTGGTTGTTGCCTGCTGAAGAGCAGGTGGACGAGCAGCCAGCGGACATGGTTGCTGCGGCCAGAGCTTCTGATGCTAGGCAGAGTAAGTAGAGAAGAGGAGAAGCAAATGTTGGATATGTCAGTTTCATTACTTGTAGAGTAGCATAGCACCATATATAGTCATAGTCTAGGTTTGGATGCGAACCAGCTACAGGAGCACGTCTCTCTTTTTTCTAAAACTCAGCAATGTCTCTTTACTGGTACACTAGCTTGTTATGTACGCCTTCTCAAGTCTTTGATTTTCTTTCTGTTTTTTGCGAGGAAGGAAGGAGGACAAAATTGAGAGTTCCTGGGACTCGAACCCAAGGCCTCTCGGTTTAATACCAAGGGTGCTAGTCACTTATGTGGCGAATGTTCCCTGGGAGGAGGACGACAGACGAACGCATTTTCCTCGCAGTTTTAGTTGTGACACAAGATCGAACGGTCGTAGTTTAGGAAATGTTACCTGGCGAACGAGCCCAATTTTCTTTTCTTCCTATATATAAAAAAGTATGCTACTTGGTGTCGGCTTAGTCAACAAACGATTGTGCCAACCTTGACAGTTGGATTGACATTCAACGTCTGTCGTGTTTCTTCAGTCTCTTCTTCCTCCGGCCACCGAAGCCAAACCAGCGCCGCCGGGACGCCTGCTCCCGCCTCCCACGGCTGGCTGTGCTGCCGCGCACGCATCGTGGCCACATCGCACCCTAAAACTCTGTGCATCTTCCCTGGCTCCTGTTCGTTCCCGCCCGAGGCGTAACCATCGTCCTCCGCCTTGGTTCGCTCGCCGCAGCGCCACCCTCCGGTGTTGTCAACATGGTCAACAACCGAGAGGAATAAGGAGATGACTGTGCATGGTGAGGATGACAGTAGGGACCCAGCAGCGCGTGCAGTAATTTTGTTTTTTCGGGACGGAGAAGCATATCAACTGGGTTGTGCGGGAGCTGTGGCCCATCTAGCCCAGGCTTTTATTTCATATGTTTAGCACATGACTAGCCCAGTTTGTTTTTTCCTTTCTTAAAATGGCTAGCCCAGCTATTTTTTGCAGAATAACCAACGTGGGCCTACTTGCTTTTCTACGCCCTGCTGGGCCGGAAATCTTTCAAGACGAGGAGGGATGCATTTTGCCCAGAAAATGAGCTATAAGTAATACGAAATGGGCTAGAAGTAATAATAAATGGGCTGTAAAATGAAAAAATACAGCAAACACGCAATTAGTTCCAGAATGCGTTTTTCTTTCGGATTTTGATATTTTAAATTTCATTGTTTTTGTGCGGGTAAAATTTCATTGGATTTAAATTAAGGTATGTTTAGTTTTTAAATTAATTTGAATCTGGCTAGAAATTTCGGGCTGTATGCTGTTTGGGACAGATTTGGAGGCTGACTTGTGGGTCTACTAGGTTGACGTGTACGAAAGGCTTTGTCAACTTAGTCCACAAACAATTCTAGCAGCAGTGACCATTGGATGTTAATCCAACGGCCGTGCTGCTTCTTCAATATCTGATCTTCCTGCTCCCGCCGCCCAAAGCAGCGCCGGTGGGACTGCCTGCTCCCGCCTCCCGTGGCCGGCTGTGCTGCCGCACAGGCTGCACCGCCCCACCCTACTCCATTGCTGGCCAGGCCATTCCTCTACTCACCCGCACCTCCTGTTATTTTCCGGCGACGGCAGTCGGACCAGTAAACCCTCGTACTCCCCACCACGTGGGCAACCACTGCCGAGTCTTCCCCGGATCCGTGTCATTCCCTTCCTAGGCCTTGCCGTCGTCCACCGCCCTGGTGCTCTCAGCGCGGCGTGGTCAACGTGTTCACCGAATGACATCCATCGGACGTGGACTGTACGTGGAGAGGCTGACAGCTGGGTCCACGGCCGCAGATAAGGAAATGCCTCCTTATTACACGCAAAATAATGATTCTTCCACCTAACATCTGGGACCCACCGGAAGGGCCTCTGTATTTCGCGAGTAAAACTTTCCCCCCACTGATAGGTCGGACACACCAGTTATATCTTCGCACGCAAGGAAGTGCCTCCTTATTACGCACAAAAAATGAATACTCCCCCTGCTAGCTGGGACCCAGCATAGTGGGAGGCTGACTTGGGCCTACTAAGTTGATGGGGACGGAGGGCTTTGTCAACTTAGTCAATATGAACGATTCTAGCTCCAGTGACCGTACGATGTCCATCCAACGGCCGTAGTGCTTCTTCAACCTCTATTCTTCTCGCTCTAGCCGCCCAAAGCAGCGCCGGTCGTGGCGCCTGCTCCTGCCTCCCGTGGCCGGCTATCCTGCCGCGGAGGCCTCACCGCCCCCTACTACTCCCATCGCTAGCCAGGCCATCCCTCCACACACCCACACCCCCTATTATTCTGCAGTGACGGCAGCCTCACACCGAAGCCGAACCAGTGAACCCTCATACTCCTCTCCGCGTGGGCATCCACTGCCGCGTCTTCCCCAGCTCCGCGTCGTCCCCTTCCTAGGCCTCGCCGTCGTCCGCCGCCCTGGTGCTCTCGGCGG
The DNA here is from genome assembly GCF_018294505.1 of Triticum aestivum. NCBI lineage: Eukaryota > Viridiplantae > Streptophyta > Magnoliopsida > Poales > Poaceae > Triticum > Triticum aestivum. The sequence goes on from NC_057799.1 coordinate 56,915,887, forward strand.
GGCGTGGTCAACGTGGTCAAGGAACGACTTCCATCAGAAGAGTACTGTACGTGGAGAGGCTGACAGCTGGGTCCACTGCCGTAGCAAGGAAGTGCCTCCTTATTACGCGGAAAATAATGATTCCTCCACCTAACAGCAGGGACCCACCGGACGGGCCACCATATTTCATGAAAAAAATGTTTCCCCCTGACTGCTGGGACCCACCAGCTACATCTTCACACGCAAGGAAGTGCGTCCATATTATGGGAAAAAATGATTCGCCCCCTGACTGCTGGGACCCACCAGCTACATCTTCGCACGCAAGGAAGTGCCTGACGGTCGGGACCGACCCGGTCGAAGTGTACGTAGCGCTGTCATTCTAGTCGCGAACGTGTACGTACATACGATCGGTCTGTCTGCAGGCTGCAGCGATGAACCGTGGCCGTGTAATGAAGGGCACGTGTCGTAGTAGAGGCATGCACCTAGCATGTACACGTACGTACAGCGGCCAGGGTGCGAGAAAGTAAATACGGCCATGTACGTACATACAGGCGGGGTCTCGAACACCTATTCGCGCATACGTACGGCCAGGGCTCGTGTACATGGCTGGGTCAGAACGGAGAAACTGCGTCGTCGTCGTGTTCATGGGGAGGCAACGGAATGCGTCGTGTTCATCGGGAGGCAACGGAACGCGTGCTGTTCATCGGGAGCCAACCGGCTTGGACGGAACAACTGATGGAAACGAGGCATGGCGTACGGAAGAACGGAGGAAACGACCTTGTGTTCGACCGACTACGGTGGAAACGGGATCCTGTTCATCGGGAGGGGTCAAGCATACCGCAAAACAGAGGAAACGGACCTCCTGCAGTCGAAACGGGGTCCTGTTGATCGGGAGGGGTGTGGTGTACCGCAAAACGGAGGAAACGGACTTGTGTTGGAGCGCTACGGTCAAAATGGGTGTCCTGTTCATCAGGAGGGGTGTGGCGTACCGCAAAATGGGACTCCACGGGACACTGTTCATCTCCACCGTCGACTGCCTCCATGGGCTACTGTTCATCCACCGTTGAGTGCCTTCACGGCTTCATCCACCGTCGACCTCCTCCAGCCTCCACCTGCGACTATTCATCCACATGCTCCTATTCATCCAGCCAACACCGCGCGCTCCTCCACCGGCTACTGTTCAACCAGCCCTCCATGGGGTCCTGTTCATCCACCGACTCGATCGATCGGGGTCCTGTTCATCCAGCGGCAATAGCCTCTACTACCACGGGGTCCTGTTCATCCAACCCCCCACCGGGAACTGTTCATCCAAACCCCCAACAACGCTCACTGTTTATCCCGAGGCATCATCGATTGGCTTCAGTTAGCAGCAGTAGCGAAGGAATCACACTCGGGTTCAGTTAACAGCAAGGGATCGATCGGGGTTCAGTAATGTGTAGCATGCAGTGCAATCGCTCGGGTTCAGTTAGAGCCCAACGCCTCGCTCGGGTTCAGTTAGAGTGCAACGCCTCGCACACACGCGCATACGTATGAAAGAAATGCGCATCGCTCAGCCGCCAACCACCCACCGTAACCGAGAACTCCCCCGATATTTTCCTCGCCCCCGCTTCTACCACGGTTTTCTCCATCATGGACGGCCCAAAGAATGTCATGCAGCTGCATCTCCGACCCGCCCAGGACGAAAAGCCCATTTTCTGTCATGATTTTTTGTCATAGAAGTAGGAGCCCACCACATCTATGATGATACCAGGTTTTGTCACAATTATCGTCATAGAAGTGCCATAAGAATGACAGAAAAAAATTCGTTCGGCCCAAAATGTCACGGATGTGTCTTTTTTTGTAGTGCATATTGTCGTAGTGTATAGGTGAAGCCCTGCGTGGGTCACATCACCAACACCATCACCACCCCGTCGTGCTGACGGAACTCTCCCTCGACCCTCTACTGGATCAGGAGCTCGAGGGACGTCATTGTGCTGAACGTGTGCTGAACACGGAGGTGCCGTACATTCGGTACTTGTATCGGTTGGATCGTGAGGACGTTCGACCAGATCAACCGCATTAACTAAACTCTTCCGCTTTCGGTCTACGAGGGTACGTGGACACACATCTCCCCGCTCGTTGCTATGCTTCTCCTAGATAGATCTTGCGTGATCGTAGGAAATTTCTTGAATTACTACGTTCCCCAATAGTGGTATCAGAGCCAGGTCTATGCGTAGATGATATATGCATGAGTAGAACACAATGAGTTGTGGGCGATAATAGTCATACTGCTTACCACCAACGTCTTACTTTGATTCGGCGGTATTGTTGGATGAAGCGGCTCGGACCAACATTACATGACCACGTTCATGAGACTGGTTTGTCTGTTTCTCCAACTTTAGTTGAATCGAGTTTGACTACGGCCGGTCCTTGTTGAAGGTTAACTAAAAAAACACACTTGACAAAAAATCGTTGTGGTTTTGATGCGTAGGTAAGAACGGTTCTTGCTAGAAGCCCGTAGCAGCCACGTAAAACTTGCAGCAACAAAGTAGAGGACGTCTAACTTGTTTTTGCAGGGCATGTTGTGATGTGATATGGTCAAGACGTGATGTGATATGGTCAAGACGGGATGAGATATAAATTGTTGTATGAGATGATCATGTTTTGCCAAAGTTATCGGCAACTGGCAGGAGCCTTATGGTTGTCGCTTTATTGTCTGAAATGCAATCACCATGTAATTGCTTTACTTTACCACTAAGCGGTAGCGATAATTGATGTCGCTCGAAGCTACGTCGGTGTTTCCCCAAAGAGGAAGGGATGATACAGCACAACAGCGGTAGGTATTTCCCCAAATATGAAACCAAGGTTAACGAACCAGTACGAGAACCAAGCAACAGAACGTAAACATCCCCTGCACACAAATAACAACACCTCGCAACCCAACGTGTTAAAGGGGTTGTCAATCCCTTTCGGGTACAACGCCTCAAACGGTGCGGACGGGAAATAAATTGTAGTAGATTGGATAAATAGATCGCAAATAAAATAAAGTGCAGAAAAGTATTTTTGGTTTAATAGATCTGAAAATAAATGCAAGAGAAAAGTATATCGCAAAGGCAAATATATGAGAAAGAAGACTCGGGGGCCGTATGTTTCACTAGTGGCTTCTCTCGAGAAAAATAGCACACGGTGGGTAAACAAATTACTGTTGGGAAATTGATAGAACTTCGAATAGTCATGATGATATCCAAGCAATGATCATTATATAGGCATCACATCCATGATTAGTAGATCGACTCCTGCCTGCATCTACTACTATTACTCCACACATCGACCGCTATCCAGCATGCATCTAGTGTATTAAGTTCATGGAAAAACGAAGTAATGCAATAAGAATGATGACATGATGTAGATAAGATCTATCTATGTAGATATAGACCCCATCGTTTTATCCTTATTAGCAATGATACATACGTGTCGGTTCCCATTCTGTCACTGGGATCAAGCACCGTAAGATTGAACCCACTACAAAGCACCTCTTCCCATTGCAAGATAAATAGATCAAGTTGGCCAAACAAAACCCAAATATGGGAGAAGAAATACGAGGCTATAAGAGATCAAAGAAACTCAAATAACTTTCATGGATATAAAAAGATATAACTGATCATGAACTCAAAGTTCATCAGATCCCAACAAACACAGCGCAAAAGAGTTGCATCATATGGATCTCCAAGAGACCATTGTATTGAGAATTCAGTGAGAGAGAGGAAGCCATCTAGCTACTAACTACGGACCTGAAGGTCTACAAAGAACTACTCACGCATCATAGGAGAGGCACCAATGGAGGTGGTGAACCCCATCCGAGATGGTGTCTAGATTGGATCTGGTGGTTCTGGACTCTACGGCGGCTGGATCAATATTTCGTCGACTCCCTAGGGTTTTGGTAATATTGGGGTATTTATAGGGCAAAGAGGCGGTCCGAGGGGCACCCGAGGTGGGCACAATCCACCAGGGCGCACCTGGGCCTCCTGGCGCGCCCTGGTGGGTTGTGCCCCCGTCGGGGCACCCCCCAGGCGCAGCCAGGGCCCATTATGTTCCTTCTGGTCCCAAAAAATCAACGTGAAGTTTTGTTGCATTTGGACTTCGCCTCATATTGATTTCCTGCGATGTAAAAAAACATGCAGAAAACAACAACTAGCACTTGGCACTATGTCAATAGGTTAGTACCAAAAAATGATATAAAATGACTATAAAATGATTGTAAAACATCCAAGATTGATAATATAACAACATGGAATAATCAAAAATTATAGATACGTTGGAGACGTATCAGCATCCCCAATCTTAACTCCTACTCATCCTCGAGTAGGGAAGTGATAAAAACAGATTTTTTGATGTGGAATGTTGCTAACATGTCATATCATATTCTTTTCTTTATAACATGGGCATTTGAACTTTATGTGATTCAAAGCAATAGTCTAGTTTTGACATGATAATTTAGATACTCAAGCATATCAACAAGCAACCAGGTCTTTCAAAATATCAACGCTAAAATAAGTTATCCCTAGCCCATCATGCTCAACCATTAATCCATTCATGAAACACACTTGAACATTAGCTACACCCAATACTTAAGTACGATCATCTTGCCTCCAAGTTGGTGCTTTTATAAGAGAAGATGGAGACTCAAATTCAAAAATAAAAATTGCATAAAGTAAAAGAAAGGCCCTTCGCAGAGGGAAGTAGGGATTTGCAGAGGTGCCAGAGCTCAAAGCGAAAAATTAGAGATAAAACCATTTTGGAGGTGTATCCATCCCAACACTTTCCATGCTAGATATATCATAGGCGGTTCCTGAGGGAGTCCTGGACTAAGGGGTCCTCGGGCGTCCGGCCTGTTAGCCATGGGCCGGACTGATGGGCTGTGAAGATACGAAGACCGAAGACTGCACCCGTGTCCGGATGGGACTCTCCTGGCGTGGAAGGCAAGCTTGGCGATTGAATATGTAGATTCCTTTCCATTGTAACCGACCATGTGTAACCCTAGATCCTCCCGGTGTCTATATAAACTGGAGGACTTAGTCCGGAAAGGGGAGACTCATGACCATAGTCATACAGGCTAGGCTTTTACGGTTTAGCCATCTCGATCTCGTGGTAGATCAACTCTTGTAATACTCATATTCATCAAGATCAATCAAGCAGGAAGTAGGGTATTACCTCCATAGAGAGGGCCCGAACCTGGGTAAACATCGTGTCCCTTGTCCCCTGTTACCATCGACCTTAGACGCACAGTTCGGGACCCCCTACCCGAGATCCGCCGGTTTTGACACCGACATTGGTGCTTTCATTGAGAGTTCCACTGTGCCGTCCCCAAAAGGTTTGATGGCCCCATCAATCGTCGACAATGACGCTGTCCAAGGAGAAACCTTTCTCCCTGGACAGATCTTCGTATTCGGCGGCTTCACGCTGCGGGCCAACTCGTTTGGCCACCTGGAGCAGATCGATAGCTACGCCCCTGGCCATCAGATCAGATTTGGGAGCTTGAATTACGTTGCGGACATCCGTGGAGATTTGATCTTCGCCGGATTCGAGACCGCGGCCACTGCTCCTGGTCACCTTGACGAACATGACCTAAATCTGTTGTCAGACCGCATCCAGGAGATAGCTCATGCGACCACTCTGGACTTAGGTCCAGAGCACACTGCGGCATCCAAGGATTGGAGGCTCAACCCCACCACAGAGGCCACAGATTCCCCGGCGTTGAAGCCGCACATGGACTTAAGCTCACACAATATCTGTGTCACCGGAATTTCGGACTCGTCTTTGGTTATAAGTTCCGAACCATGTGAGCCTGCGGACGCCGAACTTGATCGTTTATCAATCTTTGAATTTAGCGCCGCAGACACCAGCACTCGCCTTTGGGCAATGTGCTAAACTCATTAAAGATCCTGTGCTTGGCGTGGGACTCGCCGCCGAACTATGTCCGGTTCGAACTAGGGGCTGATGATCGAGATTTTTGCTTCCCACCCGCCACCCACTTCATACCCCACTGTCGAGCACTTAACTGACATGCTTGATTACGACTCCGAAGACATCGACGGTATGGACGACGATGCCGACGGAGAGCAAGGCCAAGACCCGCCATTCACTGGACATTGGACGGCCACTTCCTCATATGACGTATACATGGTAGATACGCCCAAAAATAATAGCGGTGATGACAAGGAAAACCCAGCGAAGGAGGACCCTCCTAAGACACAACCAAAGCGCCGGCGTCAACGGCGCCGCTCTAAATCGCGCCGCAGTAAAGACAACAACACAGGAAACGACAACACTCCGGATGGTGCCGAAGAAACAGAGGAGCCCGAGGAACAAACTGCCCAACAAGACCATCGGGAAGAGGGGCAAGTCAGGCCTGACGAACAGGCCACGGAAGAAGACTCGGAGGACGGTAGTTACCATCCGCTCTCCGAGGAGGAGGTGAGCCTCGGCAACGAAGACTTCACCGTGCCTGAGGAACCTCTTGAGCAGGAGCGCTTTAAGCTTCAGCTAATAGCCACTGCGAGGAGCCTGAAAAAGAAGCAGCAGCAGCTTCAAGCTGATCAAGACCTGCTCAATGACAGATGGACCGATGTCCTGGCAGCCGAAGAATATGGCCTTAAACGACCAGCCAAAAGTTACCCGATGCGCAAATTGCTACCTCAATTCGACGATGAGGCACCAGAGCCCGCACCAGCATCACGCAATGTGGTTGATCGGCCACCGCGCGGCCGGGATAAAACGGCAACCCGAGCCGAAAAACAGACAGTCCCACCTCGCTGTAAAGGTAGGGATAAGACAGCTCGGGGCTATACATATGACCTTCGTCAAGACCTAGACAGTAGAGCAGGACATACAGGATCGATCTACAGATCGCGAGGACGTGCCTTGACATGCGACGACGGCTACCTATTTGGATGTGACAAACCTAGTCACGCCCGAGCAGATAACCATAGACGGACTCCATCGGAGCTACGTCGCGACGTGGCTCGATGTAGAGGCGCCGCACACCCTCTTTACTTCACAAATGAAGTAATGGACCATGAATTCCCCGAAGGGTTCAAACCCGTCAATATTGAATCATATGACGGAACAACCGATCCCGTAGTATGGATCGAGGATTTTATTCTCCACATTCACATGGCCCGCGGAGATGACCTCCATGCTATCAAATACCTCCCACTAAAACTCAAAGGGCCAGCTCGGCGCTAGTTAAACAGCCTGCCTGAAAATTCCATCGGCAGCTGGGAGGACTTGGAAGAAGCCTTTCTCGACAACTTCCAAGGTACATATGTCCGGCCACCAGACGCCGATGACTTAAGCCACATAGTTCAACAGCCCGGGGAGTCAGCCAGGAAATTCTGGACTAGGTTCCTAACTAAAAAGAACCAGATCGTCGACTGTCCGGATGCAGAAGCCCTAGCGGCCTTTAAACATTGCATCTGCGATGAATGGCTCACCCGCCACCTCGGCCAAGAAAAGCCGAAATATATTGCAGCCCTCATGTCACTCATGACCCGCTTTGTGCGGCTGAGGACAGCTGGCTGGCACATAGTAAAAATATGGCCAGCGAAGCAGGCCCCTCCGAGGCTAAAAACAGCAACAGCAAGCTCCGATGCAGCAGACACAAACGCCGAAGCAATGGCAATAACACCGATGACAGTTCTGTAAACACCAGATTCAGCGGCTCCAAGTCCGGTCAGCAGAAAAAGCCGTATCAAAGAAACAATCAAGGACCATCTAGCATGGACCGCATACTTGACCGTCCATGCCAAATCCATGGCACCCCACACAAACCAGCCAATCATACCAACAGAGATTGTTGGGTTTTTAAGCAAGCCGTCAAGTTAAATGCCGAGAATAAGGAAAAGGGATCGCAGAGCAAGGACGATGACGAGGAGCCCCTGCAGCCAACTACAGGGGGACAGAAGAAGTGCCCCCCAGGTCAAAATGGTGAGCATGATATATGCTACACACATCCCCAAGAGGGAGCGCAAGCGCGCACTCAGGGACGTCTATGCGATGGAGCTAGTCGCCCCAAAATTAAATCCATGGTCATCGTGCCCGATCACTTTTGACCGTCGGGATCATCCGACCAGTATCCGGCATGGCGGATCCGCCGCACTAGTCCTAGCCCAATCATTGATGGATTCCACCTGACGCGAGTCCTCATGGACGGTGGCAGCAGCCTCAATCTGCTCTATCAGGACACAGTACGCAAAATGGGCATTAACCCATCACGGATCACACCCACAAGGACCACCTTTAAAGGAGTCATACCAGGCGTAGAGGCCCATTGTATGGGCTCCATCACACTAGAGGTCATCTTCGGATCTCCGGACAACTTCCGAAGCGAAGAGTTAATCTTTGATATCGTCCCCTTTTGCAGCGGCAATCACGCACTGCTCGGACGAACCGCATTCGCTCGATTCAATGCGGTACCTCACTACGCTTATCGCAAGATCAAGATGCCCAGACCACGTGGCGTCATAACAATCAAAGGAAATACGGAATGCTCCCTCCGTACCGAGGAGCATATCACGGCCTTAGCAGCAGAAATACAGCGCGGCCTTTTCCAGCAGAAACTTAGTTCAGCGGCCAAGCCCCCAGACACCATTAAAAGAGTCTGGACTATTCTGCAGCAAGACAGCCCGGCTCGTCAAGAGCTTAATTAGCAATTTGGCCTCCATGCCAGTCCCGATCAAACAGCGGCATTCGTACCGCGCGTACATAACTACGCATCAAAATCCCATGGGCATCAACGGAGGCATAGCTAGCTCGTGATCCATAGTGTGGCTCGACCGACCCTGGATTCGCACACCTTCACTGTTCCTTTTCATTTCGGGTTTTTCTCTTTTGGAGGCTTCTTCTGATAACCCGATCTTCGGACCGATCACGACATGGACACACCAAGGAGGCAAGGAGCTTTGACGTACAAGGGAATCCCCAGGTGGTCTCTGCTAACAATTGCTATACCTGTTTTACATACCTGCACGCAGCTCGCTCTTGGTCATGGCATGTTAAATAGCCTTACTTGCTTATCGCATTACTTGTACAAGTACGCCTTGACGTATTAATCACATTACAATGGAAAACAAATGGTAGCGTTAGCTTATTACTTGATTTTTCTTTTTTCTTTACCTTTGTATGTATTACTCATTGCACCCGTACACTCGGGTACATTTTATTTTACCAGGGGCTTTCACGCCCCGCAGTACGGCAATAAAGTCCGAACACCTTTTTCAGTGCAGTTCAGCACCACGAACTTATAGCATTATATGCATCTTCTCTGAATCATGTCTTTGGTCAATTGTTGGGTTCCCGGGCTCCTGTGCTTACTACCTTACGTTCCGCTATATCGGCTAGGGTAGTAAAGGGAGAACTATTGCGATTGTGTCCCGGTTCTTCTAGACGAGCACCTCAGTAGAGAAAGCCGAAAACTTACTGTCATGATGCAGCGAGAGCTGGTCAGCTGTTCGAGAGGTTTCAAATCCTTAGAGATTTTTTCCGCTTTATGCGAGGAATCGGTTTTTCATCCGATCAGGTGTGTATAACGCCCCAAGTTCGGCCTTCCGAATACTAGGGGCTTCGCCAAAATTCTCATTGTCAAACTCCTATGGCTAAGTGAGGGCGATAAAGGCCGTATAGTCTGATTGCCTCATTCATTGCGCTAAACACCTCCTTTAAGGACCAGAATATGGAGTAAAGAGTGTTTAGATTTATCCTGAACACCCCCGTACTATCTACGTGGGGGCAGAAGCCGACGACTGGCCAACGCTCAGATTTCATAAACGGCCGCACAGGAGGTAAAATTTTAAAGTCGCAAGCATTATATTACATAAGATCATTGTTCCATATTACAGGACATGATAATATGAATGTTTTCATGGGAATATAACATCCTTCGTACATTGCTCCGCCACAAGGCGGGATCCCTCCAGGACACCATCAAAATATAACTCAGGTCGGCGGTGCTCCTTGCCCTCAAGCGGCCCCTCGGTCATCAGCTTCTTGGCATCCATCTTCGCCTAGTGCATCTTGACACGGGCAAAGGCCATCTGTGCACCTTCAGTACAGACCGACCACTTTATGACCTCAAGCCGTGGGTAGGCACTAACAAGCCGCTTCACAAGTCCGAAGTAGCTGCTGGGTATCGGGGCGGCTGGCCATAGTCGGACTATCAGGTCCTTCATGGCTAGCTCGGCCGCCTTGTGCAGCTCGACCAGTTGTTTCAGCTGGTCGCTGAAGGGCACCGGATGTTCTGGTCCAAGATATTGAGACCAGAACAGCTTCTCCGTAGAACTCCCTTCCTCGGCTCGATAGAACTCGGCAGCATCTGATACACTGCGCGGCAAATCCGTAAACGCCCCTGGAGAGCTCCAGATTCGGGTAAGTAAAAGGAACGTCTCCTTCACAGACTTGCTTTGCATAATGAAAGCCTTAACCCGCCGCGATCTTCTTGGCCGCCTGGATTTCCTGAAGGGCGCTCTGGGCCTCGGCTCGAGCCTCTTGTGCGCTCTGGTGGGCCATCGCAAGTTCGGACACTTGCATCTTCGAATCATGCTCCAAGGACTCGTACTTCTTGACGGCGTCCTGGAGATCTTGCTAGACCTCGCTGACCCGGGCCTCGTGCTTCTCGCGCGTGGCACGCTCCTTGGCCGCTTTGTCCTCGGCCTCGGCTAACGGCTTCTTGAGGGCCGCCACCTCGGTTGTGGCCCCTAATAAAGTTCATGACGCTTTAGTCAGCACGAAACATGCATCCTTCCTAAATATACGGGCAGGTTACTGCATACCTTGGCTGTCCTCCAGCTGCTGCTTCATGAGGCCGAGCTCTTCTTCGGCCCGCTCCAGGCTCTTCTTCAGGCCGGAGACTTCCGCAGTATGAGCGGCAGCATCCAGCAGCGACGCCTGCTTATTCACACAGACATCTTATGTTAGACTCGTGCAAAAATTATTTTGATCCTCTGTTCGGCTTTTTCTTTCCAAACACTGAACAGAGCATCAGGGGCTACTGTCTACACTATGATATTCTTTCTACAATTACATTACTTACCTCAAAGCCTGTTAAAAGGCTACCGTAGGCTTCGGTCAGTCCGCTTTTGGCGGACTGAACCTTCTCGATCACCGTACCCATAAGGACATGGTGTTCATCCACAATGGAAGCGCCTCGCAACGCTTCCAGCAGATTATCCGGTGCCTCTGGTTGGACAGAGGTCACCGGAGGAACGGACACACCTCCTCCTTGCGGGGAAGGCCATTCGCTGGACTCCGAGGCCGTGTAGGTCTCCAGAATGGTATCCAGTTGGGGGACGAATGGAACTTGGCCCCCATCACCAGTCCCCATGGGGGCTTTCCCCCCCATGTGTCCGGCGGCCGAGGAGTCATCCTTGGGCGCCACCCTGACAATCTCCTGAACCTCCCCCCGGTCTGGGAAGGTCCTTTGGGACACCACCTCGTCATCACCCTTGGCCGAGACAGAGTGAGCGGGCGGCGGTGACATGCTAGCCATCTCCTTTGAATCTAGCGAACCCTCTGTCGAGGATCACGGGGAGCTGTCGCGGGCCGGACTGCAATGGCATAATTTAAACATATTAATATCACAAAGTGGAAAGGCCAGGCATTTGAATGTGCATAAGGTTTTTGGTACTTACGAGGCGGCCCGAGGCTTGGTCCGGGGCATTCGCTCCGGACTTCTATCGACATCCCATGCGGAGTTATCCGCAAGGGAGCCCTTCTCCCTCTTGGGCGCCTTCGCCTTCAGATTTGTGGAGGCCCCCCTTTTCTTCCTTCCCCCCTCAGGGGGGAGTCGCTTTCTTCCTCCTCCTCCTCGTCGTCTTCGGTGGCCGAAGAGTCAGTCTCGTCTTCGGGCGACATGTCCGAAGCACCCTTTCGGCGAAGGCCACTCCTGGTCCCTTTGGCCGTTTTCTTGGCCATCTTCTCCGGCACATCATAAGGCGCCGGAAATAGCATCTTCGTCAGGAGTGGGGTTTCTTCGTCTTCGGGTAGAGGAGCCCGACAATTAATCCGCCCCGCTATGTCGGTCCAGGCCTAAAAAATTGATAGGAAGGCTTAGACTCCTTCCTCAAAATATGCCAGTAAAGGCTATACCTTGAAAACATGAAAGAACTTACCGAATTAGCCTGGCACTTTAAGCTAAGCCCACGATCCTCGGTCGTAGGCGGTGGTGTCTCGCCGGCCTTGAAGAGCACTTTCTAGATGTCTTCGTGCGTCGTGACGAAGAGCTCTAGCAGCGTCTGTTGCTTGGCCGGATCAAACTCCCACAAATAGCAAGTCCGGCGTTGGCACGGAAGGATCACGTTGACAAGTTTCATCCTCTTGGTTATCATCTTCTGGAAGCACATCTGCAGCCTAGTCAGCTCGTTCCAAGAACCCCAGGTTAGGCCCTTCTCTTGCCAAGAGGTGAGCCGCATCGGAACTCCGAATCGGAATTCGGGGGCCGCCGCCCAGTTGGTGTCGCGCGGCTCGGTGATGTAGAACCACCCCGATTGCCACCCCTTCACCATCTCCACGAAGGAGCCTTCGAGCCAGGTGACATTGGGCATCTTGCCCACCATGGCACCTCCGCATCTGCTTGTTGGCCGCTCACCACCTTCGGCTTCACATTGAAGGTCTTCAGCCATAGGCCGAAGTGAGGTGGGATGCGGAGAAAGGCCTCGCACACGACTATAAATGCCGAGATGTTGAGGATAAAGTTGGGGGCTAGATCATGGAAGTCCAGCCCGTAGTAAAACATCAGTCCGCGGACAAACGGGTGGAGAGGGAATCCCAGCCCGCGAACGAAATGCGCGAGGAACACAACCCTCTCATGGGGCTTGGGGGTACGAACAATCTGTCCCTTGGCCGGAAGTCGGTGAACGATCTCCTTGGCCAGGTATCCGGCGTCTCGGAGCTCCTTGATATCTTTCTTCTTAACAGAGGAGGCCATCCACTTGCCTCCAGCTCCGGATCCGGACATGGTTGGAGTGCTTCCTCGGGCAGGGAAAGCTAGAGCTTGGGCGCTGGAGCTCAAGAATGGATGGGCAGAGGAAGGAGAAGGCGTGGGTGAATGAGCACGGATCCTTATCCCCTTATAAAGGCCGCGAATGTCAAACGCCTCCCCACTCGCCTTAAAACTCGCCTATTCCCAAGGGTTGTGTAAACGGCACGGTTGGGTTACCCACGCCCGTACTGATAAGAATCCCGTAATAAGGGGGCACGATCTCTGCTTTGACAAGACGTGCCAATGGCAACCGCGTCTCGAAATGCGGAGCGGCAGACGAAAAATGGTTCAAAATTATGACCGGACAGATGTGATGTCATGTTACAGAAAGTTGTCAGCTGATTGGACTCGTGTAAAATTAAGTTCTCTTTGCAGTTGCGTGTGGTGTGTGTTACAGGTCCGGACAGGATACGTCCGAAGACTATTTTGGAGTTCGGAAGGAGGAACCCGCCTTGCAATACTGAAGACGGACCTACGCGCCAGATACCTTGTCATTGAAGCCAGGTTCAGGGGCTACTGAGGGAGTCCTGGACTAAGGGGTCCTCGGGCGTCCGGCCTGTTAGCCATGGGTCGGACTGATGGGCTATGAAGATATGAAGACCGAAGACTGCACCCGTGTCCGGATGGGACTCTCCTTGGCGTGGAAGGCATGCTTGGCGACCGAATATGTAGATTCCTTTCCTTTGTAACCGACCATGTGTAATCCTAGATCCTCCCGGTGTCTATATAAACCGGAGGACTTAGTCCGGAAAGGGGAGACTCATGACCATAGTCATACAGGATAGGCTTTTAGGGTTTAGCCATCTCGATCTCGTGGTAGATCAACTCTTGTAATACTCATATTCAACAAGATCAATCAAGCAGGAAGTAGGGTATTACCTCCATAGAGAGGGCCCGAACCTGGGTAAACATCGTGTCCCTTGTCTCCTGTTACCATCGACCTTAGCCGCACATTTCGGGACCCCCTACCCGAGATCCGCCGGTTTTGACACCGACAGTTCCCAAACAGAAAATGAAGTTTATTCCTTTTTCCACCATACTTTCACTTTACATGGCTAGCCGTATCCACGGTTACCCTCCATACCAACACTTTCCAAGGAATTTACTGACAACATAGAGTAAATTCATTTTTGCATTTCTGGACTGGGCATCCCTAAAACCTTTGCCTTACTCTCATGCAATGACAAGTGAATAAACACTCCTCATGAGAATAACACATCCCAGCATGGAAAATATTAGCCACCCCTCACCGCTCCACGAGCGAAATGAACACACAAAAGAGAAGTTTATTTTGAAAATTAGAGATGGCACATGTAAATTTGCTTAGAACGGCAAAAGAATACCGCATATAGATAGATATAGTGGACTCATGTGGCAAAACTGGTTTAAAGGATTTTGGATGCACAAGTAGAGATCATACTTGGTGCAAAATGAAGGCGAGCAAAACATTGGTAAGCGACCAACCAAGAAACGAATAATCTCATAATGAAGCATTAAGCATAATTAACACCGAATAATGCACCACAAGTAGGATATAATTTCATTGCATGACTATTGACTTTCGTGCTTGCATAGGGAATCACAAACCTTAACACCAATATTCTTACTAAAGCATAATAACTCATCAACATAACTCACATATCACATCATCATATCTCAAAACTATTACTAAGAATCAAGTTTATTTTTTCCAATGATCTCCATGAAATTTTTTATTATATCCTTCTTGCATATCTATCACTTTGGGACTAATTTTCATGTGTTGCTTTTCATAAGCTCAAACAAATATAAGTGAAGATCAGGAGCATAAAATTCTAAGTGAAGCAAGGGAGCATTTCTTCAAAAATACTAAAGCACACCGTGCTCAAAAAGATATAAGTGAAGCACTAGAGCAAGTCCATAGCTCATAAAATATTTAAGTGAAGCATAGAGAGAAATTCTAACTAGTCATGACATAATTTTGGCTCTCTCAAATAGGTGTGTCCAGCAAGGATTGATGACTTAAAACACAAAGTAAAACAAGCAAAGACTCATATCAAACAAGACGCTCCAAGCAAAACACATAGTATGTGACGAATAAAAATATAGCTTCGAGTAAAATACCGATGGTCGTTAGAAGAAAGAGGGGATGCCACTCGGGGGCATCCCCAAGCTTAGTTGGTTGCTCATTTTTGGATAATAGCTTGGGATGCAGGGGCATCCCCAAGCTTAGGCTCTTCTATCCTTCCCTCGTCCATCGTAAGATAACCCAAAACTTGAAAACTTCAATCACACAAAACTCAACAAAAACCTTCGTGAGACCCGTTAGTATAAGAAAGCAAACCACTACTATAAGTACTGTATCAAACCAATTCATATTTTGTTTTTGCATTATATCTACTGTATTCCAACTTTTCTATGGCAAAAACTCATGAAAGAAAACCATAGAGCCATCAAAATAGGCACACAATACAAAGAAAACAGAATCTGTCAAAACAGAACAGTCTGTAGCAATCTGACTGTTTCGAATACTTCTGTAACTCCAAAATTCTGAAAAAATAGGACGACCTGGGTAATTTGTGTATTAATCTGCTGCAAAAATAATTGGCATCTTATCACGTTCTGGTGATTTTTAACAATTGTTTTCGTGAGTGCACAAGTTTCTGTTTTTCAGCAAGATCAAACAATTATCACCCGAGAAGATCCTATAGGCTTTACTTGGCACAAACACTAATTAAAACACAAAAAACACAATCATACCATTAGCATAATTGTGCAAACACACAAGAACAGAAAGCAAAAAAGCAAAAATAAATTGTATTCATTGGGTTGCCTCCAAACAAGCGCTATAGTTTTACGCCCTTAGCTAGGCATAAAGCAAGGATCTAAGTATTGTCATCTTTGGTTCGAGATCCAGAAGATGCCCTAATGATTGATTCATAAGGTGGCTTAATTCTTGTTCTAGGAAATTGTTCCATACCTTTCCTGAAAGGAAATTGGAACTTAATATTGCTTCTTTCATATCAATCACGGCACCGATAGCGCGTAAAAAGCGGTCTACCAAGAATAATTTGACAAGATGGATTGCAATCAATATCAAGAACAATAAAATCTATGGGCACATAATTCCTATTTGCAAGAATAAGAACATCATTAATTCTTCCCATAGGCTTTTTAATAGTAGAATCCGCCACGTGCAAATTCAAAGAACATTCTTCAAGATTAGTAAGATCAAGCACATCACATAAAGATTTCGGAATTGTAGAAACACTAGCACCCAAGTCACACAAAGCAAAACACTCATAATTTTTAATCTTTACTTTGATAGTAGGTTCCCATTCATCATGTAATTTTCTAGGAATTGATACTTTTAATTCCAATTTTTCTTCAAAAGCTTTCATCATTGTGATACGTCTCCAACGTATCTATAATTTTTTATTGTTCCATGCTATTATATTATCTGTTTTGGATGTTTAATGGGCTTTAATATGATCTTTTATATTATTTTTGGGACTAACCTATTAACCGGAGGCCCAGTGCCAGTTTCTGTTTTTTTTTGCCTATTTTAGAGTTTCACAGAAAAGGAATACCAAACGGAGTCCAAACGGAATGAAACCTTCGTGATGATCTTTCTTGGACCGAAGGCAAACCAGAAGACTTGGAGTTGAAGTCTGGAACTCCGCGAGACAGCCACGAGGCAGGAGGGCACGCCCAGGGGGGTAGGCGCGCCACCACCCTCATGGGCCCCTCGTAGCTCCACCGGCGTACTTCTTTCGCCTATATATACTCTTATACCCTAGAAACATCAGGGAGACCCATGAAACCACTTTTCCCCCGCCGCAACCTTCTGTAGACGTGAGATCCCATCTTGGGGCCTTTTCCGGCAATCTGTCGGAGAGGGAATCAATCACTTAGGGCTTCTACATCAACACCATTGCCTCTCCGATGAAGCGTGACTAGTTTACCACCGACCTTCCGGTCCATAGTTATTAGCTAGATGGCTTCTTCTCTCCCTTTGATTCTCAATACAAAGTTCTCCTCGATGTTCTTGGAGATCTATTCGATGTAATACTCTTTTGCGGTGTGTTTGCCAAGATCCGATGAATCGTGGATTTATGAACAAGTTTATCTATGAATATTATTTGGTTCTTCTCTGAATTCTTATATGCATGATTTCATATCTTTGCAAGTCTCTTCGAATTATCGGTTTAGTTTGGCCTACTAGATTGATCTTTCTTGCAATGGGAGAAGTGCTTAGCTTTGGGTTCAATCTTGCAGTGTCCTTTCCCAATGATAGTAGGGGCAGCAAGGCACGTATTGTATTGTTGCCGTCGAGGATAAAAAGATGGGGTTTATATCATATTGCTTGAGTTTATCCCTCTACATCATGTCCTTGCTTAATGTGTTACTCTGTTCTTATGAACATAATACTCTAGATGCATGCTGGATAGCGGTCGATGTGTGGAGTAATAGTAGTAGATGCAGAATAGTTTCCTTAATGGTCTACTTGACACAGACGTGATGCCTATATTCATGTTCATTTCCTTAGATATCTTCATAACTATGTGACTTTCTATCAATTGCTCGGCAGTAATTTGTTCACCCACCGTAATACATGCTATCTTGAGAAAAGCCACTAGTGAAACCTATGGCCCCCGGGTCTCTTTTCTATTATATTTCATCTCTTTTATTTACATCGCATCTCTTTTACTATTTTGCAATCTTTACTTTCCAATCTATACAACAAAAATACCAAAAATATTTACTTTACTATCTTTATTAGATCTCACTTTTGCGAGTGACCGTGAAGGGATTGACAACCCCTTTATCGCATTGGTTGCAAGGTTCTTGATTGTTTGTGCAGGTACTAGGTGACTTGTGTGTTGTCTCCTACTGGATTGATACCTTGGTTCTCAAAAACTGAGGGAAATACTTACGCTACTTTGCTGCATCACCCTTTCCTCTTCAAGGGAAAACCAACGCATGCTCAAGAGGTAGCAAGAAGGATTTCTGGCACCGTTGCCAGGGAGATCTACGCCAAGTCAAGACATACCAAGTACCCATCATATACACTTCTCCCTCGCATTACATTATTTGCCATTCACCTCTCGTTTTCCTCTCCCCCACTTCTAAAACGATTTTCGAAAACCTTTGCCTTTTCTTCGCCCCTCTTCCATTCGCCTCTTTCGCTTGCTTCTTGTGTGCTTGTGTGTTGGATTGCTTGTTTGTCACGATGGCTCAAGATAATACTAAATTGTGTGACTTTTTCAATACCAACAACAATGATTTTATTAGCACTCCGATTGCTCCTATTATCGATGCTGAATCTTGTGAAATTAATACTGCTTTATTGAATCTTGTTATGAAAGATCAATTTTCTGGCCTTCCTAGTAAGATGCCGCTACCCATCTAAACAACTTTGTTGATTTGTGTGATATGCAAAAGAAGAAACATGTGGATAATGATATTGCTAAATTGAAGCTATGTCCGTTTTCTCTTAGAGATCGTGCTAAAACTTGGTTCTCTTCTTTGCCTAAAAATAGTATTGATTCATGGAATAAGTGCAAAGATGCTTTTATTTTAAGTATTTTCCTCCCGCTAAGATCATCTGTCTTAGGAATGATATTATGAATTTTAAGCAACTTCATCATGAGCATGTTGCACAAGCTCGGGAGAGGATGAAATTAATGATACGTAATTGCCCTACACATGGTTTGAATTTATGGATGATTATACAAAAAATTTATGCCGGATTGAATTTTGCTTCTAGAAATCTTTTCGATTCGGCCGCGGGAGGCACTTTTATGGAAATCACTTTAGGAGAAGCTACTAAACTCCTAGACAATATTATGGTTAATTATTCTCAATGGCACACCGAAAGATCCACTAGTAAAAAGTTCATGCGATTGAACAGATTAATGTTTTGAGTGGAAAGATGGATGAACTTATGAAATTGTTTGCTAATAAAAGTGTTGCTTGTGATCCTAATGAAATGCCTTTGTCCACTTTGATTGAGAATAATAATGAATCTATGGATGTGAATTTTGTTGGTAGGAACAATTTTGGTAACAACGCGTATAGAGGAAACTTTAATTCTAGGTCGTTTCCTAGTAATTCCTCTAATAATTGTGGTAATTCCTACAACAACTCTTATGGAAATTTTAATAAGATGCCCTCTAATTTTGATACTACTGTTAAAGAATTTATGAGTTCGCAAAAGAATTGTATTGCTTCGGTTGAAGAAAACTTGCTTAAGATATATGATTTGGCTAGGAACGTGGATAGAATTTCTCTTGATGTTGATTCTTTGAAACTTAGATCTATTCCACCTAAGCATGACATCAATGAGTCTCTCAAAGCCATGAGAATTTCTATTGATGACTGCAAAGAAAGAACCGCTAGGTTGCGTGCTAAAAAAGATTGCTTTGTGAAAGCGTGTTCTTCTAGTTTTCATGATAATAATGATGAAGATCTAAATGTGATTGATGTGACTCCTATTAAATCTTTTTTTTCCAATATGAATCTTGATAAAGATGGGACTGGATATGAGTCAACTTTAGTTAAAAGGCGTCCCAATGATTCGGAGTTTTTAGATCTTGATGCAAAAATTTATAAAAGTGCGACTGAAGAGGTCAAAACTTTACATAGCAATGAACCCACTATTTTGGATTTCTAGGAATTTAATTATGATAATTTCTCTTTGATAGATTGTATTTCCTTGTTGCAATCCGTGTTAAATTCTCCTCATGCTTATAATCAAAATAAAGCTTTTACTAAACATATCATTGATGCTTTAATGCAATCCTATGAAGAAAAGCTTGAACTAGAAGTTTCTATCCCTAGAAAACTTTATGATGAGTGGTAACCTACTATTAAAATTAATATTAAACATTATGAATGCCATGCTTTGTGTGATTTGGGTGCTAGTGTTTCCACGATTCCAAAAACCTTGTGTGCTGTGCTAGGTTTCCGTGAATTTGATGATTGTTCTTTAAATTTGCATCTTGCGGATTCCACCATTAAGAAACCTATGGGAAGGATTAATGATGTTCTTATTGTTGCAAATAGGAATTATGTGCCCATAGATTTCATTGTTCTTGATATAGATTGCAATCCTACATGCCCTATTATTCTTGGTAGACCTTTCCTTAGAACGATTGGTGCAATTATTGACATGAAAAAAGGAAATATTAGATTCTAATTTTCGTTAAGGAAAGGCATGGAACACTTTCCTAGGAAGAAAATTAAATTTCGTTATGCATCTATTATGAGATCCACTTATGGATTGCATACCAAAGATGACAATACCTAGATCTATTCTCGTTTTTATGCCTAGCTAGGGGCGTTAAACGATAGCGCTTGTTGGGAGGCAACCCAATTTTATTTCTTTTGTTCTTTGCTTTTTGCCCCTGTTTAGTAATAAATAATTCATATAGCCTCTGTTTAGATGTGGTTTTATGTTTTAATTATTGTTTGTGCCAAGTAGAACCTTTGGTAAGACTTGGGTAAAGTCTTTCTGATCTTGCTGTAAAAAACAGAAACTTTAGCGCTCACGAGGTTAGCTGCCATTTTTTACAGGAGAGTGCTTTTAGGTTGATTATTTTTGCAGATGATTAATAGACAAATTCCTCACGTCCACCAAATTATTTCAGAATTTTTGGAGCTACAGAAGTATTCGAATGATACATATTTCTACAGACTCTTCTATTTTTGACAGATTCTGTTTTTCGTGTGTTGTTTGCTTATTTTGATGAATCTATGAGTAGTATCTGGGGGTATGAACCATAGAGAAGTTGGAATACAGTAGGTTTAACACCAATATAAATAAATAATGAGTTCATTACAGTACCTTAAAGTGGTGGTTTATTTTCTTATACTAAAGGAGCTCATAAGATTTTCTGTTGAAGTTTTGTGTTGTGAAGTTTTCAAGTTTTTGGGTAAAGATTTGATGGACTTTGGAATAAGGAGTGGCAAGAGCCTAATCTTGGGGATTCCCAAGGCATCCCAAGGTAAAATTCAAGGAAAACCAAAAGCTTAAGCTTTGGGATGCCCCGGAAGGCATCCCCTCTTTCGTCTTCGTCTATCGGGAACTTTACTTGAGGCTATATTTTTATTCACCACATGATATGTGTTTTGCTTGGAGCGTCTTGTATGATATGAGTCTTTTCTTTTTAGTTTACCACAATCATCCTTGCTATAAACACCTTTTGAAGAGACACGCATGAATCAGAATTTATTAGAATACTCTATGTGCTTCACTTATATTATTTTGAGAGTCTTTTAGAACAGCATGGTAATTTGCTTTGGTTATGAATTTAGTCCTAATATGATGGGCATCCAAGATGGGTATAATAAAAACTTTCATATAAAGTGCATTGAATACTATGAGAATTTTGATTCCTTATTAATGTTTTGAGATATGAAGATAGTGATATTAGAGTCATGCTAGAGAGTAGTTGTGAATTTGAGAAATACTTTTGTTGAGGTTTGTGAGTCCCGTAGCATGCACGTATGGTGAACCGTTATGTAACGAAGCTGGAGCATGAGATATTTTTTGATTTTCTTCCTTATGAGTGGCAGTCGGGGAAGAGCAATGGTCTTTTCCTACCAATCTATCCCCCTAGGAGCATGCGCGTAGTACTTTGTTTCGATGACTAATAGATTTTTGCAATAAGTATGTGAGTTCTTTATGACTAATGTTGAGTCCATGGATTATACGCACTCTCACCCTTCCACCATTGCTAGCCTCTCTAATACCGCGCAACTTTCGCCGGTATCATACATCCACCATATACCTTCCTCAAAACAGCCACCATACCTACCTATTATGGCATTTCCATAGCCATTCCGAGATATATTGGCATGCAACTTTCCACCGTTCCGTTTATTATGACACGGTCCATCATTGTCATATTTCTTTGCATGATCATGTAGTTGACATCGTATTTGTGGCAAATCCACCTTCATAATTCTTTCATACATGTCACCCTTGATTCATTGCACATCCCGGTACACCGCTGGAGGCATTCATATAGAGTCAAATTTTGTTCTAAGTATCAAGTTGTAATTCTTGAGTTGTAAATAAATAGAAGTGTGATGATCATCATTATTAGAGCATTGTCCCGTGTGAGGAAAAAAGGCCAAAGAAGCCAAACAAAAAAAGAGAGAAAAAGAGAGAAGGGATAATGCTACTATCCTTTTTCCACACTTGTGCTTCAAAGTAGCACCATGACCTTCATGATAGAGATTCTCTTATTTTGTCACTTTCATATTCTAGTGGGAATTTTCATTATAGAACTTGGCTTGTATATTCCAACGATGGGCTTCCTCAAATGCCCTAGGTCTTCGTGAGCAAGCAAGTTGGATGCACACCCACTTAGTTTTTTTGTTGAGCTTTCATACATTTATAGCTCTAGTGCGTCCGTTGCATGGCAATCCCTACTCACTCACATCGATATCTATTGATGGGCATCTCCATAGCTAGTTGATACACCTAGTTGATGTGAGACCATCTTCCTCCTTTTTGTCTTCTCCACGACCACCGTTCTATTCCACCTATAGTGCTATGTCCAGGGCTCACGCTCATGTATTGCGTGAAAGTTGAAAAAGTTTGAGAATACTAAAGTATGAAACAATTGCTTGGCTTGTCATCGAGGTTGTGCATGATTTGAGTATTTTGTGTGATGAAGATGGAGCATAGCCAGACTATATGATTTTGTAGGGATAAGCTTTCTTTGGCCATGTTATTTTGATAACACATAATTACCTTGTTAGTATGCTTGAAGTATTAGTATTTTTATGTCAATATTAAACTTCTGTCTTGAATCTTTCGGATCTAAACATTCATGCCACAATAAAGAAAATTACATTGATAATTATGTTAGGTAGCATTCCACATCAAAAATTCTGTTTTTATCATTTACCTACTTGAGGACGAGCAGGAATTAAGCTTGGAGATGCTTGATACGTCTCCAACGTATCTATAATTTTTTATTGTTCCATGCTATTATATTATCTGTTTTGGATGTTTAATGGGCTTTAATATCCTCTTTTATATTACTTTTGGGACTAACCTATTAACCGGAGGCCCAGTGCCAATTTCTATTTTTTGCCTATTTTATAGGTTCGGAGAAAAGGAATACCAAACGGAGTCCAAACGGAATGAAACCTTCGCGATGAACTTTCTTGGACCGAAAGCAAACCAGAAGACTTGGAGTTGAAGTTTGGAACTCCACGTGGCGGCCACGTGGTAGGAGGGTGCGCCCCCACCCTCGTGGACCCCTCGTAGCTCCACCGACGTAACATCAGGGAGAGCCACGAAACCACTTTTCCACGGCCGCAACCTTCTGTACCCGTGAGATCCCATCTTGGGGCCTTTTCTGACGATCTGCCACAGGGGGAATCAATCACTGAGGGCTTCTACATCAACACCATTGCCTCTCCGATGAAGCATGAGTAGTTTACCACCGAACTTCGGGTCCATAGTTATTAGCTAGATGGCTTCTTCTCTCTTTATGATTCTCAATACAAAGTTCTCCTCGATGTTCTTGGAGATCTATTCGATGTAATACTCTTTTGCGGTGTGTTCGCCGAGATCCGATGAATTGTGGATTTATGAACAAGTTTATCTATCAATATTATTTGGTTCTTCTCTGAATTCTTATGTGCATGATTGATATCTTTGCAAGTCTCTACGAATTATCGGTTTAGTTTGGCCTACTAGATTGATCTTTCTTGCAATGGGAGAAGTGCTTAGCTTTGGGTTCAATCTTGCTATGTCCTTTCCCAGTGATAGTAGGGGCAACAAGGCACGTATTGTATTGTTGCCATCAAGGAAAAAAGATGGTGTTTATATCATATTGCTTGAGTTTATCCCTCTACATCATGCCATCTTTCTTAATGCGTTACTCTGTTCTTATGAACTTAATACTCCAGATGCATGCTGGATAGCGTTGATGTGTGGAGTAATAGTAGTACATGCAAAATAGTTTCGGTCTACTTGACACGGACGTGATGCCTATATTCATGATCGTTGCCTTAGATATCTTCATAACTATGCGATTTTCTATCAATTGCTCGGCAGTAATTTGTTCACCCACCGTAATACATGCTATCTTGAGAGAAGCTACTAGTGAAACCTATGGCCCCCGGGTCTCTTTTCTATTACATTGCATCTCTTTTATTCACATCGCATCTCTTTTACTATTTTGCAATCTTTACTTTCCAATCTATACAACAAAAATACCAAAAATATTTACTTTACTATCTTTTTAGATCTCACTTTTGCGAGTGACCGTGAAGGGATTGACAACCCCTTTATCGCGTTGGTTGCAAGGTTCTTGATTGTTTCTGCAGGTACTAGGAGACTTGTGCGTTGTCTCCTACTGGATTGATACCTTGGTTCTCAAAAAACTGAGGTAAAATACTTACGCTACTTTGCTGCATCACCCTTTCCTCTTCAAGGGAAAACCAACGCATGCTCAAGAGGTAGCACATAGCATCAACAATATGTTTAGTAAAAGCTTTATTTTGTTCATAGGCATGGGGTGAATTTATAATGGATTGTAACAAAGAAATACCATCAATCAAAGAGCAACTATCATAATTAAAGTCTTTATAATCCAAAAGAGTGGGCACATCACTAGTTAAAGTTTTAACCTCTCCAAACCCACTTTTATCAATTTTCTCAACAAGATTTTCACCCTCCGAAACATTAGGACGTTTTCTACCTAAAGTTAAATCTTCTCCAGTCCCTTTTTCATCAAACTTAACTCCACTAAACAAGAATTCAATAGAAGAAACACCAATCATTTTAAGATCTTCATCACTTTTACAAAAGTAATCACTAGAAAACGCTTTTTCTAAAAATTCTCTTTTAGCTCTAAGCATAGAGGTTCTCTTCTTACTTTGATCCATAGAAACATAAAGAGCTTTAATTAATTCATCAACCTTAGGCAAAAAAATCATCTTGAGATTTTCCACATTATGAGCAATTCTATCAACACTTCTAGATAAATCATCAGTCTTACTCAATTTATCTTCTATGGAAGTGTTGAAAACTTTTTGCGTGTTGATAAATTCTTTAATATTATTCTCAAGATCAGAGATGTTCCTATTATTATTATAAGATTGATTTCCATAGGAATTACTATAATTATTAGAGGAATTACTAGGAAAAGGCCTAGGATTAAAATTACCTCTATAAGCATTGTTATTGAAATTATTTCGAGAGATAAAATTCACATCTATGGCATCACTATTTTGCTCAATCAAAGTAGACAAAGGCATATCATTAAAATCAATAGGAGCACTTTTACTAGCAACCAATTTCATAAGAGCATCAAGTTTTTCACTCAAAGAAGAAATTTCTTCAACCGAATTAACTTTTTTACTAGTAGAAGCTCTTTCGGTATGCCATTGCGAATAATTTGCCATGATATTATCAAGAAATTTGGTGGCTTCACCCAAAGTAATTTCCATAAAAGTACCACCCGTGGCGGAATCTAAAAGATTACAAGAAACAAAATTCAACCCCGCATAAAAATTTTGTATGATCATCCAAAGATTTAACCCATGAGTTGGGCAATTCCTTAGCTTCATTTTCATCCTTTCTCAAGATTATGCAAGATGCTCATGTTCAAGTTGCTTGAAATTCATGATCTGGGTTCTAAGGGAAATAATGTTTGTGGGCAAAAAATACTTAGTGATAAAACCATCTTTGCACTTATTCCAAGAATCGATACTATTGCGAGGCATAGAAGAGAACCAAATTTTTGCAGAATCACGCAAAGAAAACGGAAAATATTTCATCTTCACCACATCATTGTCCACATCTTTTTTCTTTTGCATATTGCATAATTCCACGAAGGTATTAAGATGGGATGCGGCATCCTCATTAGGAGTACCGGAAAATTGATCTTTCATAACAAGATTGAGCAAAGCAGTATTAATATCACAAGACTCCGCACTAGTGGCGGGAGGAGCAATCGGAGTGCCAATAAAATCATTGTTGTTGGTATTTGAGAAATCACATAACTTGCTGTTCTCTTGAGTCATGATGACCACACAACAAGATTGCACTAAAAAAACAGATCCGGCAAGAAAATGACGAACGGAAAAAGAGGGGCAAATAAAACGGCCAATTTTTGTGAAGTGGGGGAGAGGAAAACGGGAGACAGATGGAAAATAATGTAAATTGCAAGGAGATGAGATTTGTGATTAGGAACCTGGTATATGTTGAAGATCCTCTCCAGCAACGGCACCAGAAATTCCTTTTGATGTCGCTTGAAGCTACGACGGTATTTCCCCAAAGAGGAAGGGATGATGCAACACAGCGGTGGTAGGTATTTCCCTCAGATATGAAACCAAGGTTATCGAACCAGTAGGAGAACCAAGCAACACAACGTAAACAGCCCCTTCACACAAACAACAACACCTCGCAACCTGACGTGTTAAAGGGGTTGTCAATCCCTTTCGGGTACGGCGCCTCAAACAGTGTGGACGGGAAATAAATTGTAGTAGATTGGATAAATAGATCGCAAATAAAATAAATTGCAGGAAAGTATTTTTGTATTTTTGGGTTAATAGATCTGAACATAAATGCAAGAGAAAAGTAGATCGCAAAGGCAAATATATGAGAAAGAAGACCCGGGGCCCGTAGGTTTCACTAGTGGCTTCTCTCGAGAAAAATAGCAAAAGGTGGGTACACAAATTACTGTTGGGCAATTGATAGAACTTTGAATAGTCATGACGATATCCAAGCAATGATCATTATATAGGCATCACATCCAAGATTAGTAGACCGACTCCTGCCTGCATCTACTACTATTACTCCACACATCGACCGCTATCCAACATGCATCTAGTGTATTAAGTTCATGGAAAAACGGAGTAATGCAATAAGAAAGATGACATGATGTAGACAAGATCTATCTATGTAGAGACAGACCCCATCGTTTTATCCTTAGTAGCAACGATACATACGTGTCGGTTCCACTTCCGTCACTGGGATCAAGCACCATAAGATCAAACCCACTACAAAGCACCTCTTCCCATTGCAAGATAAATAGATCAAGTTGGCCAAACAAAACCCAAATATCGGAGAAGAAATATGAGGCTATAAGAGATCATGCATATAAGAGATCAAAGAAACGCAAATAACTTTCATGGATATAAAAAGATATAACTGATCATAAACTCAAAGTTCATCAGATCCCAACAAACACACTGCATAAGAGTTACATCATATGGATCTCCAATAGACCATTGTATTGAGAATTCAGCGAGAGAGAGGAAGCCATCTAGCTACTAACTACGGACCCGAAGGTCTACAAAGAGCTACTCACGCATCATCAGAGAGGCACCAATGGAGGTGGTGAACCCCATCCGAGATGGTGTCTAGATTGGATATGGTCACTACAAAAAAATACACTTCCGTGATGATACGTGTTTGTCACAGTAGGTCACGTTTTATGCCATGCAATTACATCCATGACAAATTTATGCCAGAATCAAGATAGTCATACATGTGATGTCGTAGAAGTGTTCCATGACATTACCAAAATTACCATCACGGAAGTGTCCACTTCCATGATGATAAATCGCGCGTCACAGAAGTGCTTTCGTCAAGGGTGACCAACACGTGGCATCCACCGTAATGGGACGCCGTTAAGCTATCGGGTCCGGTTTCGGATCCGATAACCCGTTAACAGCCCCGACCAATGGGGATTTCCACGTGTAAAATCATCATTGGCTGGCGGAAAGACGTGTCGGCTCACCGTTGGGACAGATGTCATCCACTCATCGGACACAAAGCGCCTATGATACGTCGACACGTGGCACGGCCCAACAGAGGCCCATTCCTGTGAAAAGGTCGGCCCGTTTGACTTGGTCAAAAGGTGGCGGGCCGGCCCACGGCAAGCCTGTTAACGGCATGTTCGCATATAGCCCATTTACAGCCCGCTAACCCAGGGCCCATTTACGGCCTATCCGAATTAGGCCCAGTAGCGTCATCTGGGCCGTCCAATATAATTCCAGCCCGTTTTAACTTCCGGCCCTGTATGGCCCATGACGTCTTTCGGCCCATATGAGGCCCTTAGTAACCCTCGTCCCCTTAACGGCTCGTTGTAAAACTGGCCCGTAATGAACAGTGTATCACTTTATACCCATTAACGGCCCAGTATTCCGTTGGGCCGTTTCTAGTCCATGTTATCTTTCGGCCTTCTCAGGGCCCATTTATTCTTGGGCTCATTTCCAGCATTCGGTTACTTACGACCCGTTACTGTCATTTTCTGCTTGTGGGCCGAATTCAGCCTGTGGTTACAGTCGACCCATTTGTGGCCCGTTAATACGTTGGGCCGTTTTCATGTAAAAAAAACCGTTGGGCTGTTTTCATAGAGTTATCAAATACGGCCTATTAACGGCCCATTATTGTCCACGAATAGTACGGCCCATGATTGGCGAAATGAGGATACGCCCCGTAGAAGGCCCATGGATCCTACGGCCCGTAAAAGGCCCATGAATCGTACGGCCCGTAGAAGGCCCATGGATCCTACGGCCCGTATAGAAGGCCAATGGATCCTACGGCCCGTAGAAGGCCCATGGATCATACGGCCCGCGGGAGGCCCATGGTTACAACAGTCCGTGTGTTGCCATGATTATTTTGGCCTAGTTTCCAAAAATAGGTTATTGTGGCCACTAGAAAAACACAGAAAAAGAACTGCATTGACTACAAGCAAACAACTAAGCAAGACAATAAGGAAATAAATAAGCAAGCAATTAACGCTAGCCTATTACCGCTATTACACATATTACATCCACTGGGCATCAAAGTTCGCCACCAGTGCAAATATAGGGAACAAAGCAGCATATTACATACACTGGCCGTCAAAATTGGCCACCACTACAAATAAACATGGCAGCAAAACAAGAGCATAACTGAAACAACTTCAGAAGAGCTCAAGAAATGTGGTATCCACCATGCTGGCAATAAGCTTAGAAAGCTTATTAGCTTTGTCCTATTTGGCGCTAAAATCCTCCAACGCTTGCTGTTGCACCAGAAAGTATGCATCTGAATGCTCCAGGGACTTCCGCAGTCCTTCCGCTTCTTGTCGCAACACAGCTGATCGATGTCTTTCATCTTGTAGTTGAGACTCAAGAAATCAAACTGATTCAGATAGTCAGTTTGAATAGCTTGTGCAAGCGGTAGTGGCCAGTAACTCGAACACTAAACCAAGACAAGACTTTGGGGTTGTCTCACTGTCATCGAGATAGTCTTCCTTAGCTCTTTTATCAGCTTTGTTGGAGACCAACAAGGATGTGTCACTATCCTGAACCTTATCTGCATTACTTCCTTTACCATTGCTTAATAAGGCACTCTTCCCCAATATTCTGTCAGCATTCTAAAAGAGGAAACAAGCAGACCCATAACAGGTTTAGCACGTACTAGTATATGAAAATCATTTCGGTGAACCAGTTCATTAGTAAGGTGGACAGGATTAAACTACCAAGTCTTCTATTGCCAAGTACTAGTACATAATAAAAGCATCAAACAAACATATATCTATGTCCTATGGTCACTGCATTGTCTTGCCAAATCAAAATAGAGACACGGTTCAAATCATATCAGTTCAAGACAAAGCAGCAGTGAAAGAATACAAAGCGTGGGAAACTACACGGCACAACAAGATTTCAGATGGGTACCACGGGTCTACATGTACAACAACACTATTTGCTCTGTTGTGATGCTAGTAATGTGCATGATATGAGAAGTCAACTGTATACACAATTGAAATTGAAATCAACAGAGCTATTGATAAGAGCAAGCCTGTTAAAGAAACATGCGTGAACATACCTGCTGTGCCATTGGAGTTTCGAATGGATCCTTCAATTTAGAAATAAGTTTGTATGAGTAAATACAGTGATACAAGAGCAAAGCAGTATGCACGATAGCAATCATAGTTAAAAAAGGCGCGCCTAAGCGAGCGCTTAAGCGCGCCTAGGCTCTAGGCGTTGGCGAAACGCATTGCGCATAACTACGCTTAATCTGTGCATAACTGCGCATAAGCATGCGCTTTGGTCAGTAAAGCGCAAGGCGGTGGCAAAACGCACAATTAACGCCTAGCGCTTTTTGGAACTATGATAGCAATGGAATCTTAAATTAGAACAGTTGTTCTTCAGGTTTAGGCACTTGTTCTACATGAACAGAGTACAGTAAGACGCAAGAATATAGTACTTAAAATAGAAAATGAGCTCATAGACCTTACCACATTCTTGGTTCGGGACCAGTACAGAACAAGGCGTTCCCAGTCATCGTCCAGTAAATGTGTCTCAGGAGAACGTAAGGGAATTTGATGAGTTTCTTTGCCGGTGAAGTACGTTTTCTTCAGGTAATTCCGATACTGCCACCAAGCATTCTTGAAGATAGCAGAGGTATTAGCACAGGTTACCTCATCCTGAGTTTCCAAATCGGTCCTTCTCTATAGAGAAAAATGGGAAAATTTGCTGTATTATAACCATCATGGAGGTAGGATGTATGGGATAAAGCAAAGTAATTGCCATGAATAACATTACTTACACATAACTCCTGGACAAACACCTGCAACTGGCATTTTCCTTCATCTTCAGTATAATATTTCCAAGATGGGAAGATACGCACATACGACTTAACAACATCAAATGCGATAGATGCTAAAATACGACTAGATGGTTGTGCTTCCTCCACAGGAATAGGCGTACTAACTGGTGGAGTTGGGGTTCGCCGTGGTAGTACTGGCCCTTTGGGCACTGGAGCTGCCTTACTAACTACTCTTGTTTGGGAGCTCTATGGTGGAGATGGTGCTGTGTCAACAGGAACTGGGTTACTATCTGCTGGGGTTGGGGTTAGATTGGGTGAAGCTGGTTCTCTGTCCATCGCAGTAGGGGTACAATCTATGAGAGTTTGGGTAATGTGTGGTAGGGCTGGTTCTCGAGCATGTACAACCGACATGCTATCTCCACCAAGAGGTAGCACTGTTTTATTTGAAGACCGTGTTTTTAGTCCGCTAGATGCTGGCATCACCCGCTCCAATTCAAATGGCTGATAAACAGGAAACACAATTGAATGTACAGACATTGTATGAGAGACAGATGCAATATATAGTGTGGAAAAAAGAGGACATGAAATAGTTGACATGTATATTGTTTAACTAAAACAGATAGCATGACATAATTTCACATATATGATGTCTATCTAAACTGTATAGCATAGCACAACATAATTCAAAGATATGATGAATAACTAAAACGTCGTGCCAAGTTAGAGCATACACCTCGGTGGGGGAATAGGACTAGTCATCTATCTCTGAATCCATCTCTGAGGAGCTATCGGGACCCAACAAGAGATCTGCTTCGATAGGTAGCACTGTCTGCTCTGAAGGCCTTGTTTTCACTCCAGATTTTTCAATCTCCCACCCAAATGGCTGATTCACAGGAAGAGTAGTTTAATGTACAAACATTGTCGACAAATGGAAATGTAATGAAGAAAAGGATGGGCAAGATATCATTCAAATATATGATGCCTGGTTAAACAGGATGGCATTGCAATTTCACATATATTATGGCTGGCTAAAAGACATGAGACTGCATAATTCCCATATATGATATAGAAACTAAACAGGTGGCATACAGAACATGTCTAAACTAAGCAGATGACATATATGATGTCAAAAGTAGGCACTGCAAGGCAACATATGCATGATATGACTAACATCATCATGCCAAGGTAGAGCAAACACCTTGGGGGGTAAATAGGAGTGGTCAGCGGCGTCTGAATCCGCCTCAGAACAGATATCTTCCTCTGGATTACAATCTGGAGAGGGGTGGGGAGGGTTTGCCATTGAACCCACCATGGAGCGATGTCTGCATGACATTGTATTGCCGCGCAAAACTCTTCTCTTTTTCTCTACATGTTCAGCATGACTGTGTACAATATCTGACATGCATACGAAAAAAATATGGTGAGATTATGTAAGGAGAGCATGCAGAAATTTAGAGTGATGGTAACAACCAGTGGATGGATCCAAAAATAATGATAGCAGGCTGATGATTGCTTTAATTTAATAAAAAGACAGATGATGATTGCTTTACTATTTGTTTCCCACCCAAGATGAACAACATAGGCATACCCTAGGTGAACCAGATATTAGACAGAGATACTATTCATTGCTTCCTCGATATGTGCCCCACAACTAATTTAGAACTCAAGTTTGAACATTAATTTGGACCTGACTTGGAGTCCAAGAGGTGAACAGGACGATAAAGTAGCAGGTAATTTTAAGCAATGCATAACATAAGCAGAATCAAAAGAGTGCGACCTCTCTTGTGGACCCGTGTACTCCTCAGGTTCATCTGCTGAGTCGATGATGGTGATGCCGTTGCGGTGGGTGCCGGCGGCAGGGAAGGAGATCTGAGGCGGCGAAAGACGGTCAGGAGTCGTGATGTCTGGTTTGGTGGATGTTTCTGTCGATGGAGCAGCTCAGGTGAGGTGGACGACGTCGCGGCAGGAGCAGGACAAACCACACAAAGTTCCCTTCGACACCTACCTGTAACTGAAGTAATTCTGTAAGGGCTCATTTGGCTTGCATGATTCTAAAAACGCAGGGATAGGAAAAACACCGGAATAGGATAGGAATGCACATGGTAAACAGAGCATTTGTAAACACAGGATTTCTGTCAACTTGGGTGTTTGGTTTACAGGAATTGGAAGAGCAGAGGAATGCAAAGAAACATGGCCAAAATAAAGTGAAACCATATGAAAGCGTGTACAGTTAGAATGTTATTCTGCCACTAATGCACTTGGTCTTGTTTTCATGCATAGGATTTTGAAAAGTAGGTCCAGGTGGATGTTTTGCTTCATTCCTTTCAACAAAATGCATGAATAATTGAATAGTAGAGTGCCATTGGAAAATTCCCTATTGCTATGTTTTTCCGTCGAACCAAAATAGCCCTAATGGATCGACATGAATGTATAGTAATAAGTGATGCAACAAGTGTACAACCTCTTTGCCGTAGCCGTGTCGACCTCAGCATCATTGGGTTGGTCGCTGAAGCAGTTGAGGCAGAGGTGGCTGTCGGAGGTGTGGAGGAAGATCTGAGGAATCTGTAGACGGCGTCCAGGGCACTGCTCTGTTGTGATGGATCGTTCTGTCGTTGGAGCAGCTCCGGTGAGCCGTAAGACGTCAAGGCTGAAGCAGCACAAGACAGACATCGTCAATCTCAAGTGGGATTCTAATAGCATCTCCAATAGATGATGTAAAATAGATGTAAAATTTACATCACCAAAAACCACCTGACTACAACAGATGAGGTAAAAACTGTTGACTCTGAACTTAACTGTCGAAACTGAAATTTACTGTGGAATCTGAATGTTACTGTCGAAACTGAACGCAATGGTAGCAGAGAGGCACTTGACATGTAGTTTAGGGAGGGCCTGCAGTTCATCTTCAACCTGCACCCCCTGAGCCGCCAGCCACCACCGGCCGAACCGCCGGCCCCAGCGCCGCCTCGCCGCCCCGAAACAACTCCCCACCGCCGGTCCGCCGCCGCCCCGGCCAGCCCTATAGGCCCCCCGCCCCCACCCTGAACCCTAAGATAGATAGTGGGGTACCTCTCCGGCGAGCCCCCGTCCCCGCTGCGGGTGGTTCTTCCTTAACTCCGGCGAGCCCCCCCCCACCCCTGAAAATCGACTGACCCAAAAGTCGATTCAGTCGACTGAAGTGTAGCTAAATCGGAGCAGAGCAGCAGCACGAGCGAGGGGAAGAGCGGCAGCAGCAGCGCGAGCGAGCGAGCGAGAGCCGGAGCAGCAGCAGCTGGGCGAGCGAGCGATCGAGCGAGAGCCGGAGCAGCAGCAGCGCGAGCGAGCGAGCGAGAGCCGGAGCAGCAGCAGCAGATCCGGCTGGTATGGACGCCGCCGCCGAAGGGGCCTCGCACTGGGGGAGAGCCGCCGTGGAGATGTCGCCCGCGGTGCCGGCTTCAAGGTAGCCGCTCCATGGGGGTGCGGGATGGAGCACCGTCGGCGCCGGGAGGTCGAGCTAAGGAGAAGGTGCGATGCGATGAGTGTACAACCTCTTTGGTGGCGCCGAGTAGGCCTCGGCTTCGTCCGAGGAGTCGGTGAGGATGTTGCGGTTCCGGTGGAGCAGGTTAAGGCGGCGCTGTGGGGATGGAGCAGCCGCGATAGACGAGGCGATCGTCGGAGCAGCTCCTTGGAGGTGGAGGACGGGGCGGCTGAACCGGCGGGACGACGAGATGGACGACGGATCCTCATCCGGGGAGGTGGACGAGGGACGTCGAGCTGTTGCGGTGGACGACGTCGTCGGGGAAGAGGCTCCGGCTGGGCAGCGGTGAGGTGGCGGACGGAGGAGGGTGGGGTTTCGCGGCTGGAGCGGAGAGGTTATGGCGGCCTGGGATTTCGAATGGCAAAAAGGAGGCGATGGGAGGGGGTGAACCATGACTTAGGGACGCGCTTGTCCAAAATGTAGGGTGTGTTACAAAAGTACCCCCCACCGATTTGAACTAGCGGCCCTTTCGGCTCAGGGTTAGAAGGGGGATTTCGCGTGTCGGGATTTGGCAGCTGGAGGGAGTTTTCGCGCGCGTTGTAATTTCGGGATAGCAAGGCGCGGGTTGTGAAGGCGCCAGTTTTGGGAGCACGATATCTGAATTTTCGGGATATAACAAGGCGCGGGTTGAATTTTAGGGACAAGCCTAACGTGTAATATTGTACTTGTACGTACCAAATCAATTCGCACTTCCCTCAACCAAAAAGAAAACGAAAAAAATAAAACTATTCACACCACACAAAGAGAGAGTCTTGCCCCGTTTTACTATAAAAATGCTATTCAAAGCTACTCCCTCCTTCCATCTATATAGGGCCTAATGCGTTTTTCGATGCTAACTTTGACCAAATATTAGAGCAATAATATATGACATGCAACTTACACAAAGCACACCGTTAAATTCGTCTGTGAAAGGTTCTTTCAATGATATAATTTTCACATTGTGCATGTCATGTACTATTAATCTTGTCAATAGTCAAAGGCGGTCTTAAAAAACGCATTACGCCCTATATAGATGGAAGGAGGGAGTATGAATCCATGTTATGTCCAATTAAATTTTTTCGCTTGCTGTATAATGCATGTAACCTACTCATACCAACATTTTAGTGCATTCCAAATGTCTATACTACCGCTGCAATTCGAACTGAATTTGAATTCGTTTCTCTATTTCAATAAGAATCTACAATCATGATTGTTGCCAACTTCAACCATCATTCGTGTATTACCTTAATAACACACCACATGATTACTATAGAGATAGATATGAACTATGTGTACTACATGAACTCGAATTCTATTTTTTGAATACACTTGATGTTGATTCCAAATAATAGTACATTTGATGTACTAACTATATATTCATAATCTAAACCATGTTCCATACGTGTACACCGTGTTTATCACACATAGTATAGTGCCCCGCCCCCTACATTATGACAAGTATTTAGACCTGAGCTGCAAAAGCCACACATTAGCCCAAATTATGATCAATGTTCTATATATTATACGTAGTACTAGCAAGATGCCCATGCGTTCCACAGAACATCAACATGATCAAGGGGAGGCCTAATTTGCAAATATGGAGAGGGGTGTGGGTATCTTTTTTCAAAATTGCCATAGTTTCCTTCCTATCCGTCAGATATAAATCGGACGGCCTATATTGCAGGATGGCAGGCACACCATCATCAACAACTCCGTTTTTTATAAGAGTAGAGATAAAATATATTATATGTAGTATAACATGTTCATAACCACACCATGTGTATCACCGTTATATATATTCACACATGCGTCGGTTTAAAACACTATGATAAATTCTTCAAATATCCGAATTCGCTTTTTATAATGAAGTATGATCTCTATTCGTCTTTTACACCCACACAATCCTCTTATCTTTGTAGCTAGCTAGCGCTAACTTTCTCTCGTGCATGCACACGCCCGCATCCCTCTCACCCTCCCTCAGCATTCTCTAGCTCCATCGCGCAAATTCGTCTTTTCACTTTAGGTCGTTCACCCACGGTGTGTGTAGGCCCCCCAGCTCCTTCTTTACGGCACACATCGATCGATATGCCTCTCTAGCCAGGTGTGCCTAGCACAAAACACAAGCTTCCCCTCTTCTCTTATCACCGTCCATGCCTCACTCCCACCACTCTTTTCATCGATCTCGTACTCGCACACTCCTCCCCCTCGATATAGTATGACTCTCGCACCACCTCCTAGATGCATCCCTCTCTCTCTATCCTTCTCCCCGTGCCTCATTTGCTTCTAACACACACATGCATGTATACCGATCGATCTCCCAACATATACCTAGGTCGACTTTAACTATTCCCCCCCCATCGATCGACGTACCTCACAAGTTATGTCTCTCCTTTCTCTGACAAAGGACGATTGATCTTCCTATGTAGTTATGTCTGCTTACCACAGCCATATCGCCCCCCTCATCATTCGTGCATGCCTCCTGACCCGTCTCTCACACGCACGTGCACAGACAGGCAGCCATCCCCTCTCTTATTGATATTGCAGGCGTGCCCTCCGGTTGTCTAGCAAGCCTATCCCACCATTTGTTAGAAGCAACTCCACTACCACCCCCTCCAACACTCTAGCTCTGTCTCTCTCCCAACCTTATTCCTCTCCTACACATATGCATGGATGCCGATCGATCTCCCTTAATACATGAGGTAGATCGATCTCCCTTAATACATGAGGTAGGCCTCTCTCCTCCTCCACACATATACCAGCCATTGTACCTCTATAGTTAATTAGGCCTCCCTCCCCCCACCACACACCGATAGTCGAGCGCTGTAGGTAGGTATCCATGCCATAGAGACAAACTGCACCTGTCCCCTCTCATGTTCCAGTAGGCCAGCCACTCTATATCTTTGACGTGGGCACACACAAATTCGATGGCACTCTTTATCGATCGCGCGTGCACACACACACACACATCATCCCTCTCTTCGATTCTATGGACACCTCAAGCCGATGATACCTCCACTCTCTTCTCGTGGAT
This sequence comes from Triticum aestivum, assembly GCF_018294505.1. NCBI lineage: Eukaryota > Viridiplantae > Streptophyta > Magnoliopsida > Poales > Poaceae > Triticum > Triticum aestivum. The sequence goes on from NC_057799.1 coordinate 56,952,959, forward strand.
CGCCCCCTCTATATATATGATATATCCAGGACTCTATTTCACACACATTGCATATGTTACATTTTTTGATTGACCCCACCCCCCCAAAAAAACTCTCACGAACCCACACACTATATCTCTCTACGTTTGTATCTCTCTCACACAACCCCACGTAGGTGGTGTACGTATACAAGAAGAGAATAGGTGCACCGTGCACGTACTCACGCTTCGTGCCCAGCCACACCCGCGCGGGTACACGGTGGAGCTCATTTCTGTACGAAATGGCAGCCCACGTGCTAATTTGAACGCGTGTAGCGGTTGTTTACCTACGGAGGTCGTGTACCACGCGTGCACGAAACAAAGTTCGACTTGATGCGTTGGCGCGTTATTTTTAAATAAAGTTATATCGCTCAATGGCACGTACACAGAATATAAAACGATTTTTATGGAGAAAAAGGTAGTCCGCTCCACTATATACAATGGAGCCTGCCTGCCTGGTTTGTCTCTCTTCAGAGTATCTCACACAAGGCTGCGGTGGCCTCTCTCTCTCTCACCGTTGGTCACTGATCCGGCCGCATCCCGTCCGCCGGCGGAAAGGGAGGACGTGCATCGTTTCTCCGTTCGACGGCGCCGAGGCAGCACGTCCCGATCTGCGGTACACGCCGTTCTCTCTGACCAAGCTCCGGCGTGGTAGGGCCTACGCCACCTGCTCGCTGCCGCAGTATGGGCAGATTCCGCCCGCCGCCGCTCACCTAGTTACATCCCGACGACCTCCAGGTATCCCCTCCGGCCTTGCTCCACTGCCCGTCTTCCCACGTCGCTGCATGTGGATCTTCCATAGTTCTTTGCCCAAAACGTAGCTCGTCCGGCGTACTTTCCATATTGCAATCTCGTCCTCACACCGTTTTAGACAAACACAACCGTGTTGTTATCTTCCCTTAGGACAAGGAATATGCTTCTTTTTTGTCGTCGCATGTGTCATCAACTGTTATTGGCCAGTAATTGTTTCCTTTCTACCTCTTTTTTGCAAACAGGGCTATCCATTTCACCTCGTTGCTATTGCGACCTTTTGGTGAACTGCACAAATCACTTTTTTCTTAAGAGTGTTTTGTGCAGTTCTACCAAAATGTCACACGGGCAACGTCTCTACATTTCAGTGCGACTGCACAAAGGGAGATTGGTTTTGCTCTATCCTCCTCATCCAACTCCGAGCCTAATCTTCTCCAACTAGTTAGTCTTAAGAGAGACTGCAAAGGTGACCGGCTTCTATTTGTGTGTTTATTGTTTCATCAGCAGTCCTCTATTATCGTAATCACACTTAATATCTTTGGAACAGGGACGCTCAGCTCTATTTTAGTGGAACTGCACAAAATGATCGGAATGTTGCATGCTCCAGACAGCTACTTTTTTCCCAACATGCCTTGTTGATTTAGACAGAGCTGGGGGGACGTTGCTGCCAATGAAAGCATGGATCAATTTTAATTTAACACCTTCTCACAACTTTGTCTTCAGTTGTGATGTAAATATTAGCTCTGATTAGCAAGGAAGTTAGTTTTTTATTGTTTCCGAAAGAGCATCGATGGCAAGACACACGAAACAAAAGCTGAAAGCTCACACCATTGTACAATTTCATGTCGCTGGAAAATTATTTGTATAGTACGTCAATTATGTAAACAAATGCTGGAAGCTTGATAGCATTGCCAGAAGCCTCTTCGGCATCCGGGTCCATGTGCCATGCACAAAATTATACTCCTTCGTTCCTAAATATTTGTCTTTTTACAAATTTCAAATGGGCATATTTTAGAGTGTAGATTCACTCATTTTGCTTCGTATGTGTACTCCCTCCGTTCCTAAATATTTGTCTTTCTAGAGATTTCAACAAGTGACTACATACGGAGCAAAATGAGTGAATCTACACTCTAAAATATGTCTATATACATCCGTATGTAGTAGTCCATTTGAATCTCTAAAAAGACAAATATTTGAGTAGTCACTCGTTGAAATCTCTAGAAAGACAAATACTCCGGAGTATATTTAAGAACCGAGGGGGTAGTGCACAGCCGCATGGGAGACTCAGACCGGTCGTTGCGCCGCATTAATAGTGAGTAATGAGCAGTCAAATCATAAGCCCCACCTTTCCCACTGTAAGTTGCTCGGAAGAAGCAACCATCAATACGCTCTTCTTTGAATCCGCTCATACTACTCCATCCGTCACTGTTTATAGAGCGCGCTTCAGAAAAAGAGAAAATCTCTGGGACCAAGGCGACTAGCGATCGGCCTGAAAAATAGCATTGGTAGTTATAGCACGGCGTCTATTACTAGAGGAAATAATGCGTACACACATGCATGCAGTGCTTCCACCCCGGGTACACACATGCATGCACTTACTCCACTCCGTAGTACTACATCGAGAGAAAATTGCGGTTACCACGCCCTAATTAATTGAGCATTAAACCAAACGCGTCTAAAGTCTCTCTGGTGGTGGAAATGCATTGAGAGAAATGCATCATAATGAAGCGCGCCCTGTAAACTGTGACGGAGGGAGGAGTAGTATGAAGGTGCAAAACCAAGTACGCGTATGGCCAGTCGGTCAACGCACCTCCTCTTGGCATATCACTGACATGTGGGACCGGAGTGTGAGCAAACCGATCTCAATTGACGGCAAAATGGCCAACCCGCCGTTCCTTGAGAGAGACGAGGAGCGAGAACACACAGACGGGCTCGCACGGAGGCCAAGATATATTCGAGCATGGTTGATCGATATCATCATTACATGTTGGGCTGCCGTTTTCCGCCCTTCTCCGGAATAAATGTGTACTTTATCAGAGATTAAAAAAATAAGAGTACAGAGGCTCCACCATGCGGTTCTAGTAGTAGTACTACTCGTACTACTAAACCTTGCGCTTGGCTCTTCGCCTCTTCGTGAAGTCGAACAATGATGGTACTCCGCATGTTCGGTACTACAGTGTATGCCTCTGGCAATCTGACACCGAATGAACTGATGCATGTCCACCGCCTGGGCGAGGGTACGTTGCATTAGTCAAAAGGCGTAAGCGAGCTTCACCTTGTCCTGCAAGCTTCTCCTCGTTCTGCGAGTTGACGGGACACACCAACAAGTAGTGCTAGTCCATACTCCCTCCTTTCCGGTTAATATGGCTTAATCTTTTTTGCGGGTAAATGAGAGAGCTTTATTCATATATAAGCATTCTTAGGACGATCAGCCAAGACACTGGTCACTAGGAAGCGAGGTACCCCGCAAAAAAAGAAGTAGGAAGCGAGGTGTTTCATCAAGCCAGCTCTCGGCCACATTCAAAGTGCAGCAAGCACGGTTCGCACAAAGATGCGCCGCAAGGTTTGCTGACCTGTTTACATGCTGAATAACAAAAAAAGAGGAAATATTACCGAGCGCTCCTATTTGTAACAGGATATGAGCCAGAATTAAGCGAGAATTGTGGCGAGTGTTCCATGCAATCAACTTCCATTATCACATGCGAGAACCCTCGAAGAGAACCAAATGTGTTGAAGATTGCTTTATCACATTTTAAAAATATAATAAGAGTGCAGACGCTCCTCCATCCGGTTCCTAGTACTAGTATAGTACATACCTCTATAGACTATAGTAGTAGTACTAGTACTAGTAAACTTTGCGCTTGGCTGTTCGCCTCTTCGGGAAGTGCAACAATAATAGTACTAGTATAGTGTATGCTTCTGGCAATCTGACACCGAATTAACTGTTGCACGTCCACCGCCTGAGCGAAGGAGAGCTTGCATTAGTCAAAAGTTTCTCCTTGTCCTGCGAGCCACCGCGCGCAAGCTTCTCCCGTCCTGCAAGCTTCTCCTCGTTCGGCAAGTTGACGGGACACAGCAAAGTAATGCTAGTCCATACTGCCTCCTCTCCGGTTAATATGGCTTAATTTCAAACGAGATAAATACACTGTCTGTCACTGTATATTTGTAAAAATACGGTCAGTGGACTTCATAATACGCTCATTGCGCTCAATATATACATTTTCCGGTGTTTATACGGTCACTAGCTCACCCTGGCTGAGTATGTGTGTGCATGCACGTGTAGGTTGAGCACTTGAGCGTGACCGTGTGTGTTCCGTCGTGTGCTCGGACATGCATGCATTAGGGCGTCGCGCGCGTTTTTGCGTCCATGTGTACGTGTGACTGTTGCATACACGTAGGGGGAGTACGTGTAGGGGCCACTAAAGGAGCAGTCAAATCACACAGTAAGTTAGTCGGAAGAAGCAACCATCATTTCACTCTTCAATGACACGTACGCAATATAAAATGGTTGATATGGAGAGAAAAAGAAAACCACTATATATACACTAGCAGGAGCCTAAGCTACAAGCCTGCTTGCTTGGGTTGCTCTCTTCACAAGCATAGAACGACGGTGGCCACACCGCTGGTCACATATCCGGCCTGATCCCGCAGCTGGGGGAAGGGAACAATGTTCTGCGTAGACGCGGTCGACATCGGCGAGGGAGAAAATCCACAGTCGGTGCGTCCCAATCGGGGGTCACCGCGGTATGGGCCGATGCCGCGTCCCAACCGCCCTTCTAGCTACAGCCCGACGTCCCAGGTAGTCCATCTTCCTTTTGGAGCCGGCTTGCTCCACTGCCGCAGCTCCCCACGTAGCTCCATCTCCATGTCGATCTTTCTCTACTTCTACCGGCTTCTACTTGTGATGAGTTTATGTCTCATGAACTAGTGCCAGTACTATTATTCTAATCACACTTCTTCAATATCTTTGCCATCAGGGATGCTCAGCTCGATTTTAGTGGAACTGCACAAAAGCATCGTATGATCCGAGGGTGCCAGCCGTCTTTCCTTCGACAGGTTCTACCTGGCCAGGAAATTAAATCCTGTTTAGGGTTTAGGGTTTAAGTCGTAGTGACCCCATCAGTAGTTTTTCTTTCGTACACGCTCTCACAACTTTTGTCTTTAGTTGTGAAGTAAATATTGGCTATGATCTGTGAATCATTGAGATGCATCAGCATGCGTGTTAGTTTTCCTTTGTATTTGATGGAATGTTGTAACGGGGCAACCTTGGAGTAGGAATGAAAATGGAGTGGAAAGTTTCCGTTTTTCCGGAGAAAAAATGGAAACGGAGAGAAACCAACGTTTCGTTTCGTTGGATCGCGCCATCGAGCAAAACCAACGTTTAAATCACGTCTGTCGCGTTCGTGTCTCACCCTCCTCCACGGCTCGACCCCACACGGTCGCTCGGCATGCCACTCACCGCAAACCGAGTATACGATAACTTTCCCGCCTGCTTGTCGATGGATCGCGCCATGGAGTACTAGTACTACTGGAAGAGATTGACGAGTTGGGGGAGGACAGCTAGCTGTAGCACGGACTCCCAAGAACTTTTTACATGCATGTTGTGGCCGGCTATTGCGACCTTTGAACGCGGAGCAGTCGCGTGCACCAGGAAGCGGCGCGGGCGACGCTCTCTCGGCCGGCGCGCCGCTTCAATGCCGGCGCCAGTGAGAGGTCGCGTCCGCTCTGGCCGGGCATGAATGCGGCACTGACCGTTTCGGGCGGGAAGCACGCGCGGGTGATGAAGAGGGTTCGGGTTGGTCAGGAGCGGCCGTGGCAGCGGTCCGGACGCCCGCAAACAAGAGATGTTGTACGTTAATATTGCCGCGTATATAATTAACAACGTAAATAATGTGCCAGTTGGACAAATATGATTGGAGATGGAGATGGAAATGGAATTTTACGTAAACACGGATATGCATGTCTATGTCTATGTGTGTGTGCGCGACGACTCTCGCGACCTGGAAGCGGGGGCGTGTTTTTGATCGAGTTTTCTTTCTTGGTACGTTAAAAAATTGTCCGCCAGTTTTCGTTTCTTTTTTCCGGGAACGCGCGTATTCTATTTAAAACCACTGCTATGGAGAGATTGTTTTACTCCATTATAGCCTCTTGTTTGATAGAGTTTCTCGCGTCTCGCTCTCTCACCCTCTCCATATCAAAACAAGATGACAGTGTCCACACTATCTCTCTCCTCACCGGTGGTCACAGATCCGGCCGAATCCCGTCCGCTGCGGGAGGTGAGGAGGTGCAGCGTTGACGTTGTCGCCGTCGGCGATGGAGGAAGCCGATGCGCACCGTCCTCTCGGAGCCGGCGCTGGCGCGGACGAAGGTCCTCCGCGCCCTTGTTCGCTGCCGTCGTGTGGGCAGATCCCGCCCGCCCGCCTAAGCGACATCTCGCCCACCTGAGGTATAACTTCTTGTACTGGTCCAGCTCCCCAGGTCGCTGCATGCGGGTTTTCTTCTATGCGACTACTCCCCAGCTCCCCATGTATAGTAGCTAGGGTTCGTCGGCTGGTCCAACATCACCTACTATTATAGAGGAAATGCCACTCGAAAAGTTGTCCTGATTTATGCCTCGGTGGAGGTATACATGTTGTTTCGACAAAAAGTACATGGTGGTTGTGCGGTCATTGTCCATATGCTCCTATTGCTGCTGCTAATCTAATACTATCACTGGTTAAATGAAGAAATGCTTTTTTTCTCGGGTATCCTGGTTTAGTTCCCATCAAGATAATCATGATGCTTCTGTTTGTTGGTGTACTTTTCATAATTCTTATTGACAATTGAGATGTCGTTGTTAATCTTGTAAAACAAAGTAACAACACTATATCCCTTTTTTATATTTTTGGAAACAGCGATGCGTATCTCCATACCCGGGCATGTCTTCCTCAATTTTAGTGGAACTGCACAAAATTGGATGGCCATTGTTGTTCCGCCTCACTGTCCTCTGCCACGTGGTTCTTCCTTCCTCGAGCTTGACTACTGAGAAGAAACAGACCACAGTGAGGATTTGTCGAACTTCATAGGTGCCTCACCCAAACTTGATGCCAAATGGATGATGCATCACCACGATGACCTATCGATGCTCATGGTTGCGCCTCATGGTTGCGTCGGCTGGTGAAGCTGATCGATTTTCAATGAAAAACAAGCTGTCTTCCATCAGTGCTCTTTGCTTGTTACCCACAAAGATGATATCCTTCGTCAGTTCACCTTGGTTGCGTTGGAGACGCAGTCGTCTTTCACGTTGGTGCAATTTTATCACACAATTGGCTATGAACCAAATGTTTCCTCGAAGAAGGATCGACGTTGGTACTAAGAGCATAAGTTTTGTATTGATTTCTAAGCCTTCTCACAACTTTGTCTCCAGCTCCCCTGTAATTTTATTTGTCCAGCTATTAACTTTGATTAAAAAATGGTGTGGACTAAAAACCCGGATGGACGTAGTAGCCCTCCATTTTTATTTACTCCGCATATTAGATTTGACTGAAGTCAAACTTTGTAAAGTTTGACCAAGTTTAGGCCGAACACAATAAACCATAATTATTAGAGAGGGCAAACTGTGCATACTCTCAAACTTTCCGATAATTGAAATTAAAATTCTTTATTTGTACACACTCTCACACGTTTCCGATAATTTGGCACATGTGTGGTTGTTCACTTAAGGGAGGGTAGTGTACCGCACGTGAAGGACAGGAAGTGCGACCAGGACGCGTGGATCGTTAGTTCATCGGAAGTACTCCCTCCGTTCCTAAATATTTGTCTTTCAAGTGGTTTGCAATGGACTACCACATACGGATGTATATAGACATTTTTTATAGTGTAGATTCACTCATTTTGCTCCGTATGTAGTCATTTGTTGAAATCTCTAGAATGACAAATATTTAGGAACAGAGGGAGTAGTAGTTTTCTTCACTGGTACGTTAAATAAAGAGTTTCGTTTCGTACTTACACAATTTAAAACGATTGCTATGGAGAGGATAAGAAAACCACTCCACTATATATTAGTCGTATACACGAGTACTATATGGACGCAACTTCATTGACTTTAGTGCACCTGCCTTTGGGTCTATGATAGGTGGGCCCAAAATGTGGCTGGCCCACCTGTCATACAGCCAAAAGCAGGTGCAGTTAAGGCACCGGAGCTCAGTCCGTACTACAGTATATATATAAGCTGGAGCCTCAGCGCTTGTTCACTAGGGTTTGCACTCTCCACACTCTCGCCGCACTACATATATATATACACGATGGAGGCTCAGTGTTCCTTTGCTAGGGTTTGCTATGTTCACTGTCTCTCACCCTCTTCACCAGATCTAAACAAGACTGCGTTGTGGCCTCTATCTCTCTCACCCCCCCCCCCTCACAGCTAGAGAAGGAGGCGTCCGGATCCCGTCGCACCGGGAAGGGGAGGAGGTGCAGCGTTCACTCTATAGCCTTCGGCGAGGGAGGCAATCCACTGCCGGCTGCGCTTTTCTCTTTCACCCAGCGCCTGTGCGGGAGGGCCACCGACCCCTTCTTCCTCGCTGCCGTAAGTAGTGTGGGGAGATCCGACCTCCCGCCGCACGCCTTGCCACATCCCGACGACCCTAAGGTATAAGTTTCTTTGAAACCGTCATTGGTCTAGCTGCATGCTGATCTTTTTCGATTCTGTAGTCGAATCTAGGTCTTGGTTCAAAGAGGAAAGAAGGGTGCGGTGGGGTGGAGCATGAATCTAGGACGTGGTTCAATGAGGAAAGGAGGGTGGGAAAGTAGTGTAGACTAGCTATCCAGCAGCTTTGTTGGTCGGAAAGGGAAAAAGGGGGTAACCCAGTACACACATCTGTAAGGAACATGACTCTTTGTTGAAAAGGTAAAGAAACTGGGGGGGTCGAGTAGTTTGTGCAGGACTAGATTTGCTACCCTCACATCGGAAAAAGTTTCAAAGAGAACAAATATGGGACCAACGCAGATATGCTGCTTGGCTACATACTCTGCATCACCCATTTATACGTGTGGACGCACATGGCGCTGGCATGTCCCATGTCCCATCCACATGATCATGCAGTGTGTTTTGAGATGTTGTGCTACTTGTATTGGTATTGTCTTAAATAAATGTTGAATTGAAGCTATTGTATTTTAAGCAATTCCACTCTCATAATTAACTACTGAACTATTTTAAGAGAATTTCTCTGTTAATATGAATCAATGCAACCGTTTTAGAAATGCTACTGTCCTATACTTTGTTTTCCATCAAGATAAGGTAGATGCTTCTTTTTGTGGCCGCATGTTTCATCCTCCTTTATTGGCAGTAATTGTTTCCTTTTTTGCCTCTGTTAAATCGGGGATATCTATTCAACTTGTTGCTATAGCAAACTTAAATGTCACACCGGCGACTTTACTTGATTTCAGAGTAACTGCACAAAATGAGATTGGATTTCCTATTCGTGTTGCCAGATTCGTACGTGATCTTGTGTGCGTCATGACAGGTTGGTACTTCCCTTCATCCACATGATCGTGCAGTGTGTTTTGAGATGTTGTGCTACTTGTATTGGTACTGGTTTAAATAAACGTTGAATTGTAGCTATTGTATTGCTGTCTTTTCCCATTAAGTAGTGAACAAAAATGGGACCAACCCAGACATTATGCTTGTTGCTACAACAAACTCTGCATAACCCCCTTTATAAGTAGATGGAAGCACATGTTTTTGTTGCGCCCACTCTCCCATGGAACTGTTTATGATTTTTGTTAATCTAATGCCGCTGGTAAAATTAAGCAATGCCACTCTCAGAATTAACTACTGAATCTTATTTCAAAACTGCAACACTTGTTAGGGATTGGCGGGATCACCATTTTTGTGGCCGCATGTTTCATCCTCTATTGGCTAGTAATTGATTCCTTTTTTGCCTCTGTTAAAACAGGGATATCTATTCAACTTGTTGCTCTTGTGACGTTTTGCTTCGCTTAATTTTGGTGGAACTGCACAAAATGAGACCGGATTTCCATATATGTGTTGAGATCTCTCTGAGGTCTTCCTCACGAGTTGTTTCAAATCTTGGTCTTGAAAGGTCAGTACCGACTTTCCTCAGAATTAACTACTGAATCTTAGTTCAAAACTGCAACACTTGTTAGGGATCGGCGGGAGTACCATTTCTGTTAGGGATCGGCGGGAGTACCATTTCTGTTAGGGATCGGCCGGAGTATGTATTGTTTAGATAATGTCTCTGTTATTATATATCAGTTACAGTGTTTTACAAATGGTACTATCCTTCTTTGTAGTTCTTTCTACATGTTTAACCAAGGTATTGTTAGGATAATGTCTCTGTTAAAATGAATCAGTCACATTGTTTTAGGAATGATACTTTTCTGCTTCGTCGTTCTTTATACATGTTGAAACAAGGCATTGTTAAGATAATGTCTCAGTTAATATGAATGAATCACACTGATTGAGAATTGCTACTCTCCTGGTTTGTTTCCTATTAAGATAAGGTAGATCAGTAGATGTTTTTCTTCTGGGAGTACAAGTCATCAACCATTATTTGTCAGTAATTGTTTCACTTATACCTTTTGTTGCTTACAGGGATATCAAAATTAAAGCTCGGTTTTATTCCGACTTTGATTTTAGTCTAAATGCACAAAAGGAGCCAATGTGTCTAAGGCAAACTGCTGCATTAGTGGGTCCAGTTGGTCTTACCACTTTGTAGAAAGAAGCAGTCACTGTTTGCGCTACATTACACAAGGAATGATCGAGAAGCTTTACAGAGTATTAGTAGACGCTGGTGACATGACTAGTCTGCAGAGAGCATAGGAAACTCTACAACACGTGGAGTGCACTGGGCAAAAAGTGCCCAAACAAGTACAGGAAGCCAGGACAGGACTCCAAATCTGTCAATGTCATTCTAAGCAACAATGATGGGGCATCTGGGTATGGTAATATGTTTACTGTACTTTCAGTTTGTTAGTCCACCGATTGGTGGGTTGGCAGTGGGGCCAATATTCATGTGTGTGCTGCTGTGTCTTTGTTTTCTTGCAGCATATAAATACGATATCCACAGGGATGCTCAGCTTGATTTTAGTGGAACTGCACAAAATGTCCAGATGGTTTGTGTCCTCCATAATACTTCATCATGCACAATACATCGAATGGTTCTCTAATCATTCGTCGTCACCTTGAGCCACCGGACTATATGTTTGAATGGTGCTGCCAGCGTCGGCCATTAAGAAGGGTAAGAAGAAAGACAAAAAGAGAGATGGCTGCTTTACTTGTGGTTCGGAGGAACACTGGGCAAACAAGCGCCCAAATAAGTACCAAGAAGCCAGGACACGACTCCAAGTCTGTCAATGTCACTCTAAGCAACAATGATGGGGCATCTGGGTATGGTAATCTGTTTACCGTACTTTCAGTTTGTTAGTCCACCGATTGGTGGGTTGACACTAGGGCCAATATTCATGTGTGTGCTGATGTGTCTTTGTTTTCTGGCAGCATATAAATACGAAATCCACAGGGATGCTCAGCTTGATTTTAGTGGAACTGCACAAAATGTTCAGATGGTTCGTGTCCTCCATAATACTTCATCATGAACAATACATCGAATGGTTCTCTAATCATTCGTCGTCACCTTGAGCCACCGGACTATCAGATGACAAACTGATGACAAACCCTGCCCGTTCCACAATCATAGGCATTACATATTTTGAATGGGAAAAGCTTGTCAAAGTTGACATTAGTATAATATATTGGAATTGGAAAACCTTGTCAATCTTTGCTCATTGATGTTAGCCAGAAGACATGCATTTGATATTTTTGAGTGGGACGCCCTTTACTGTGAGCAACGTCGATCGTTTTTTCATATTCGTGTCTTTAGTTCAGAAGTAAATATTTACTCTGCTGAGATGCATAGTCACATGAATGTTGACTTATGTAAGATATTTTAAGAGTTTGTTCTGAATATTGTCTATGCAATGCCACGCCTTGTGTTTGATTGCAAAGTTGAGCTTGGAATGTTGTGGAATGCGGCATCACGAGCTGTTCACCGTGCCTCCTGAGAATAATGCTTCGTATTGTTTTGCATGTCGATCTAATGCCAGTGATTTGCTTGTTAGGAAGATCATCCTCTTCTATTGTTTCCGTTCTTAAGAAGTTCATCGTCTTATGTTTCATTCATAGCCTATACGACAAGTCGGGTAGGTTAGACGTGAAACCATATGATCTTCCGACCAACTCATCATCTTAGGCCGTCATTGGATCGTCTTTTTCCAACCAAAACCGCTTGTAAAACTGACGCTTGTAAATAAAAGCAGATGGTCTCGGGCGAAGCGCTTGGTTGGTCGATTTCGACTAGTAAAATATACACTGGTCTCTCAAATTACACGCGTAACCCGCCGGTTTTACTTACAGACCTCGGGCCCTCGGTTTCATTACGCCTGTATTTTACGCGTTTTTTCCGATGATGAGTAAATTACACTTGTATCTTAATATAGGTGTGAAATAAACCAGAGCTCCCAAGCGCGGCCGTACCGTTTCATGTCGTCTCAGTCTCTCGAAGGTGCTCATAGGTGTCCGATGATCCTGGCTTCCTGAATGAGCAGCGGGCGCTGTATCAGACCATCCGTAGGGCCCGTGAGGCCCTCTCCGTCGTCTTTCGAGTTGTTGCGCTCGCCGTGGCGCCGAGCATTGTTAACATGGTCAATGAACATGAGGATTCAGGAGATGACTTTATTTTGACTGGATGACAGTAGGGACCCAGTAGGGCCATAGCCGTACGTACGCAAGTGCCTCCTTATTATGTACAACTATATTTTTTTGCTTCCTCCTGGTTTCCTGACATCACGGTCCCACACCATTGTCAACCAATGTAGTCAATATAAACGAGAGAATTCCACAAGGTGCTGCCAACAGCTGGGACCAAACAGCTCGAGCAGTATTTGTGTTTTTGAAGCGTGAGCACTGCAGAGTTTTTCTTGGCGATGTTTTCGTTGTTGTTCAGAGGAGAGCAGGGTATTAACTGGGCGGGCTGTGGCCCGTCTAGCCCAGGACAGATATCCAACCCAGATATTTTTTTTTCAAGATGAAAATGGCTAGCCCAGCTATACGTTTTTTGAGGAATACCCAGGCAAGGTCAACTTGTTATCCTCCGCCCCGCTGGGCTGCAAATCTTTCCTAGGAGGGATGCATTAGGCTTAACAAGAAAATGGGCTTTAAAAGATAATAAATGGGATGTAATTATAAAAGCTGGGCAGTAACTATAAAAATGCACCAAGCACGAAATTAGTTTATAAAATATTATTTATGGATTTTGAAAATCCTAATTTTTAATTGTTGCGTGCGCAACGTTTCATTAGATTCTTACGTAATACAAATTTATATTTAATCTGACCAGAAATTTCGGGAAAAAATATTTCGAATCCCATCAAAATGTGGGAAATTTTATTGAATTCTGTCTTGAACGGTTGGTTGAAATTATTAATCATTGTCCTAGCTAGAAAATGGGCTGTACTTTTAACAAACTATAAATGGGCTGTAGTAAATTCCATTAGAATTCAAAAATGGGATGTACATTCTTACAAATCGCAAATGGCTATAAGTTCTCTGCCGCACACTTGTGGGCCTACTAAGTTGACGCGTCCCCTAAAAAAAGAAGTTGACGCGTATGCAAGGCTTTGTCAACTTATTAGAGTCAACACACGGTTCTAGCAGCAGTGGCCGTTGGATGTCCATCCAACGGATGCCGTGCTTCTTATTCAATCTCGGATATTCTAGCTTCACCCGCCCAAAAAATGATTCCTCCCCCTGACATCTGGGGCGCACCATTTCGGAAGCTGACCTGTGGGCCTACTAAGTTGACGCATACCAAGGGCTTTGTCAACTTAATCAATATGAACGATTCTAGCTGCAGTGACCGTACGATGTCCATCCAACGGCCGTAGTGCTTCTTCAACCTCTGGTCTTCTTGCTCCAGCTGCCCAAAGCAGCGTCGGTCGTGCCGCCTGCTCCAGCCTCCTGTGGCTGCCTGAGCTGCCGCGGAGGCCTCACCGCCCCCTACTACTCCCACCAGGCCATCCCTCCACTCACCCACACACCCTGTTATTCTGCGGCCACGCCAGCCTCACACCGCAGCTGAACCAGTGAACACTCGTACTCCTCTCTGCGCGGGCTTCCACTGTCGCGTCTTCCCCGGCTCCGCGTCGTCCCTTCCTAGGCCTCGCCGTCGTCCACTGCCCTGGTGCTCTCGGCACGGCGTGGTCAACGTGGTCAAGGAACGGCTTCCATCGGACGTGGATTGTACGTGGAGAGGCTGACAGTTGGGTCCACGGCCGCAGCAAGGAAGTGCCTCCTTATTATGCGCAAAATAGTTATTCCTCCACCTAACAATGGGGACCCACCGGACGGGCCACCGTATTTCGCGGAAAAAACGTTACCGCCGCTGACAGCTCGAACCCACCACCTATATCTTTGCATGCAAGGAAGTGCCTCCTTATTACGCACAAAAAATGAATACTCCCCCTGTTAGCTGGGACCCAGTATAGTGGCAGGCTGACTTCTGGGCCTACTAAGTTAATGGGGACGGAGGGCTTTGTCAACTTAGTCAATATGCACGATTCTAGCTCCAATGACCATACGATGTCCATCGAACGGTCGTAGTGCTTCTTCAACCTCTGGTCTTCTTGCTCCAGCCGCCCAAACCAGCGCCGGTCGTGCCTCGTGCTCCTGCCTCCCGTGGCCGGCTGTGCTGCCATGGAGGCCTCACCACCCCCTACTACTCCCACTGCTGGCCAGGCCATCCCTCCACTCACCCACACCCCCTGTTATTCTGTGGCGACGGCAGCCTCATACCGCAGCCGAACCAGTGAACCCTCGTACTCCTCTTTGCGCGGGCTTCCACTGCCGCGTCTTCCCCGGCTTCGCGTCGTCCCCTTCCTAGGCCTCGCAGTCATCCACCGCCCTGGTGCTCTCGGCGTGGCGTGGTTAACATGGTCAAGGAACGGCTTCCATCGGACGTGGACTGTACTTGGAGAGGCTGACAGCTGGGTCCACGGCCGCAGCAAGAAAGTGCCTCCTTATTACGCACAAAATAATTATTCCTCCACCTGACAACGGGGACCCACCGGACGGGCCACCGTATTTTGCAAAAAAAAACGTTACTGCCGCTGACAGCTCGGACCCACCAGCTATATCTTCGCACGCAAGGAAGTGCCTCCTTATTACGCACAACAAAAATGAATACTCCCCTGTTAGCTGGGACCCAGTATAGTGGCAGGCTGACTTGTGGGCCTACTAAGTTGACGGGGACGGAGGGCTTTGTCAACTTAGTCAATATGCACGATTCTAGCTCCAGTGACCGTACGATGTCCATCCAACGACCGTAGTGCTTCTTCAACCTCTGGTCTTCTTGCTCCAGCCGCCCAAACCAGCGCCGGTCGTGCCTCGTGCTCCTGCCTCCCGTGGCCGGCTGTGCTGTCGCGGAGGCCTCACCGCCCCCTACTACTCCCACCGCTAGCCAGGCGATCCCTCCACTCACCCACACCCCGTGTTATTCTGCGGCGACGGCAGCCTCACACCGCAGCCGAACTAGTGAACCCTCGTACTCCTCTCCGCGCGGGCTTCCACTGCCGCGTCTTCCCCGGCTCCATGTCGTCCCCTTCCTAGGCCTCGCCGTCGTCCACCACCCTGGTGCTCTCGGCACGGCATGGTCAACGTGGTCAAGGAACGGCTTCCATCGGACGTGGACTGTACGTGGAGAGGTTGACAGCTGGGTCCATGGCCGCAGCAAGGAAGTGCCTCCTTATTACGCGCAAAATAATTATTCCTCCACCTGACAGCGGGGACCCACCGGACGGGCCACCGTATTTCGCGAAAAAAAACGTTTCCCCCCTGACTGCTGGGACCCACCAGCTACATCTTCGCACGCAAGGAAGTGCGTCCGGGTAAAAAAAAACGATTCGTCCCCTGACTGCTGGGACCAACCACAACTACATCTTCGCAGGCAAGGAAGTGCCTGGCAGTCGGGACCCACCTGGTCGAAGCGTACGTAGCGTTGTCATTCTGGTCGCGAACGTGTACGTACATACTGGTCGATGTAGAGGCGCGCACGTGTCGTAGTAGAGGCGTGCACGTAGCATGTACACGTACGTACAACGGCCAGTGTGCAAGAGAGAAAATACGGCCACATACGTATATACGGGCAGGGTCTCGAACGCCTACTCACGCATATGTACGGCCAGGGCTCGTGTACATGGGTGGGTCGGAACGGAGAAACAGCGTCGTCGTCATGTTCATGGGGAGCCAACCGGCTGGGTCGGAACGGAATGCGTCGTCGTGTTCGTCGGGAGGGCTTGGACGGAACAGTCGATGGAAACGAGGCCTGGCGTACCGCAGAACGGAGGAAACGGCCTTGTGTTCGACCGGCCACGTTCGAAACGGGATCCTGTTCATCGGGAGGAGTCTGGCGTACCGCAAAACGGAGGAAACGGACATCCTACGGTCGAAACGGGGGTCATGTTGATCGGGAGGGGTGTGGCGTACCGCAAAACGGAGGAAACAGACTTGTGTTGGAGCGCTACGGTCGAAACGGGGAGTCCTGTTCATCTCCACCGTCGACCCCCTCCAGCCTCCACGGGCTACTGTTCATCCACCGTCGACCTCCTCCAGTCTCCACCTGTGACTGTTCATCCACGAGCTCCTGTTCATCCAGCCTCCATCGCGCGCTACTCCACCGGCTACTGTTCAACCAGCCCCCTCCACAGGCTCCTGTTCAACCACCCCTCCACGGGCTACTGTTCATCCAGCCCTCCACCGTCTACTGTTCACCCAGCCCTCCACGGGGTGGTCCTGTTCATCCAGCCCTCCATGGGGTCCTGTTCATCCAGCCCCAACCGGCTCGATCGATCGGGGTCCTGTTCATCCACTCCCACCGGGAACTGTTCATCCAACCCCCCCAGCAACGCTCACTGTTCATCCAGAGGCAGCATCGATCGGCTTCAGTTAGCAGCAGTAGCAAAGGAATCGCTCGATCGGGTTCAGTTAACAGCCATCGATCGATCGCTAGGGTTCAGTAACGCGTAGCCTGCAATGCAATCGCTCGGGTTCAGTTAGAGCCCAACGCCTCGCTCGGGTTCAGTTAGAGACCAACGCCTCGCACCCACGCGCGGGCGTGTACGAGAGAAACGCGCATCGCTCGGCCCCGACCACCCACCATAACCGGGAACACCCCGATATTTTCATCGCCCTCGCTTCCACCATGGTTTTTTCCGTCATGGACGGCCCAAAGAATGTCATGCAGCTGTGTCTCCGACCCGCCCAGGAAGAAAAGCCCATTTTCTGTCATGATTTTTTGTCATAGAAGTAGGACCCCACCACATCTATGATGATACCGGATTTTGTCACAATTATCGTCATAGAACTGTCATAAGTATGACAGAAAAAAATTTGGTTCGGCCCAAAATGTCACGGATGTGTCTTTTTTTGTAGTGGGTGGTTCTGGACTCTGCGGCGGCTGGATCAATATTTCGTCGACTCCCCTAGGGTTTTGGGAATATTGGGGTATTTATAGAGCAAAGAGGCCGTCCGGGTGCACCCGAGGTGGGCACAACCCACCAAGGCGCGCCTGGGCCTCTGGCGCGCCCTGGTGGGTTGTGCCCGCCTCGGGGCACCCCCAGGCGCAGTCAGGGCCCATTATGTTCCTTCTGGTCCAAAAAAATCTCCGTGAAGTTTCGTTGCATTTGGACTCCGTCTGGTATTGATTTCCTGCAATGTAAAAAAACATGCAGAAAACAGCAACTGGCACTTGGCACTATGTCAATAGGTTAGTACCAAAAAATGATATAAAATGACTATAAAATGATTGTAAAACATCCAAGATTGATAATATAACAGCATGGAACAATCAAAAATTATAGATACGTTGGAGACGTATCAATAGTCATAGAAGCAATAGTTGATGAGACAACAACGATGCTACGATGGAGATCAAGGTGTCAAGCCGGTGACGATGGAGATCATGACGGTGCTTTGGAGATGGAGATAAAAGGCACAAGATGATGATGGCCATATCATGTCACATATTTTGAGTGCATGTGATGTTTATCTTTTATGCGTCTTATTTTGCTTAGTACGGCGGTAGCATTATAAGATGATCCCTCACTAAATTTCAAGGTATAAGTGTTCTCCCTAAGTATGCACCGTTGCTACAGTTCCTCGTGCCGAGACACCATGTGATGATCGGGTGTGATAAGCTCTACGTTCACATACAACGGGAGCAAGCCAGTTTTGCACGTGCATTATACTCGGGTTAAACTTCACGAGCCTAGCATATGCAGATATGGCCTCGGAACACTGAGACCGAAAGGTCGAACATTAATCATATAGTAGATATGATCAACATAGTGATGTTCACCATTGAAAACTGATCCATCTCACGTGATGATCGGACATGGTTTAGTTGATGTGGATCACATGATCATTTAGATGACTAGAGGGATGTCTATCTAAGTGGGAGTTCTTAAGTAATATGATTAATTGAACTTTAATTTATCATGAACTTAGTACCTAATAGTTTTTGCATATCTATGTTGTTGTAGACCAACGGCTCGTGCTACCGTTCCTTTGAATTTTAATGCGTTCCTAGAGAAAGCTAAGTTGAAAGATGATGGTAGCAACTACACGGACTGGGTCCGTAACTTGAGGATTATCCTCATTGCTGCACATAAGAATTACGCGCTAGGTATGCCACCCCCCTAGCAACTACAGACATTGTGAATGCCTAGCAGTTGCGTGTTGATGACTACTCGATAGTTCAGTGTGCCATGCTTAACGGCTTAGAATCGGGACTTCAAAGACGTTTTGAACGTCATGGAGCATATGAGATGTTCCACGAGTTGCAGTTAATATTTCAAGAAAATGCCCGAGTTGAGAGCTATGAAGTCTCCAACAAGTTCTATAGCTGCAAAATGGAGGAGAACAGTTCTGTCAGTGAACATATACTCAAAATGTCTAGGTATCATAACCACTTGACTCAGCTGGGAGTTAATCTTCCTGATGATAGTGTCATTGACAGAGTTCTTCAATCACTGCCACCAAGCTATAAAAGCTTCGTGATGAACTATAATATGCAAGGGATGGATAAGACAATTCCCGACCTCTTCGCGATGCTAAAGGCTGCAGAGGTAGAAATCAAGAAGGAGCATCAAGTGTTGATGGTTAACAAGACCACTAGTTTCAATAAAAAGGGCAAAGGGAAGAAGGGGAACTTCAAGAAGAACGGCAAGCAAGTTGTTGCTCAAGTGAAGAAGCCCAAGTCTGGACCTAAGCTTGAAACTGAGTGCTTCTACTGCAAAGGGACTGGTCACTAAAAACGGAACTGCCAAGTATTTGGCGGATAAGAAGGATGGCAAAGTGAAAGGTATATTTGATATACATGTTATTGTTGTGTACCTTACTAATGCTCGTGGTAGCGCCTGGGTACTTGATACTGGTTCTGTTGCTCATATTTGCAACTCGAAATAGGGGCTATGGATTAAGCAAAGATTGGCTAAGGACGAGGTGATGATGCACGTGGGAAATGGTTCCAAAGTCGATGTGATCGCCGTCGGCACGCTACCTCTACATCTACCGTCGGGATTAGTTTTAGACCTGAATAATTGTTATTTGGTGCCAGCGTTGAGCATCAACATTATATCTGGATCTTGTTTGATGCGAGACGGTTATTCATTTCAATCGGAGAATAATGGTTGTTCTATTTATATGAGTAATATCTTTTATGGTCATGCACCCTTGATGACTGGTCTATTTTTGTTGAATCTCGATTGTAGTGATACACATATTCATAATATTGAAGCCAAAAGATCCAAGGTTAATAATGATAGTCCAACTTATTTGTGGCACTGCCGTTTAGGTCATATTGGTGTAAAGAGCATGAAGAAACTCCATGTTGATGGGCTTTTGGAATCACTTGATGCTTGCGAACCATGCCACATGGGCAAGATGACTAAGACTCCGTTCTCCAGAACAATGGAGCGAGCAACAGACTTGTTGGAAATAATACATACTGATGTATGCGGTCCGATGAGTGTTGAGGATCGCGGCGGGTATCGTTATTTTCTGACCTTCACAGATGATTTGAGCAGATATGGGTATATCTACTTGATGAAACATAAGTCTGAAACATTTGAAAAGTTCAAAGAATTTCATAGTGAAGTGGAAAATCATCGTAACAAGAAAATAAAGTTTCTACGATCTGATCGTGGAGGTGAATATTTGAGTTATGAGTTTGGTCTTCATTTGAAACAATGTGGAATAGTTTCGCAACTCACGCCACCTGGAACACCATAGCGTAATGGTGTGTCCGAACATCGTAACCGTACTTTATTATATATGGTGCGATCTATGATGTCTCTTACCGATTTACCACTATCGTTTTGGGGTTATGCTTTAGGGACGACTGCATTCACGTTAAATAGGGCACCATCTAAATCTGCTGAGATGACACCATGTGAACTGTGGTTTGGCAAGAAACCTAAGCTGTCGTTTCTTAAAGTTTGGGGCTGCGATGCTTATGTGAAAAAGCTTCAACCTGATAAGCTCGAACCCAAATTTGAGAAATGTGTCTTCATAGGATACCAAGAGGAAACTGTTGGGTACACCTTCTATCACAGATCCGAAGGCAAGATTTTCGTTGCTAAGAATGGATCCTTTCTAGAGAAGGAGTTTCTCTCGAAAGAAGTGAGTGGGAGGAAAGTAGAACTTGATGAGGTAATTGTACCTTCTCCCGAATCGGAAAGTATTTCATCACAGAAATCAGTTCCAGTGATTCCTACACCAAGTAGTGAGGAAGCTAATGATGATGATCATGAAACTTCAGATCAAGTTACTACCGAACCTCGTAGGTCAACCAGAGTACGATCCGCACCAGAGTGGTACGTAATCCTGTTCTGGAAGTCATGTTACTAGACCATGACGAACCTACGAACTATGAGGAAGCGATGATGAGCCCAGATTCCGCGAAATGGCTTCAGGCCATGAAATCTGAGATGGGATCCATGTATGAGAACAAAGTGTGGACTTTGGTTGACTTGCCCGATGATTGGCAAGCCATAGAGAATAAATGGATCTTCAAGAAGAAGACTGACGCTGACAATAATGTTACTGTCTACAAAGCTCGACTTGTTGCGAAAGGTTTTTGACAAGTTCAAGGAGTTGACTACGATGAGACCTTCTCACCCGTAGCGATGCTTAAGTCTGTCCGAATCATGTTAGCAATTGCCGCATTTTATGATTATGAAATTTGGCAAATAGATGTCAAAATTGCATTCCTTAATGGATATCTTAAAGAAGAGTTGTATATGATGCAACCAGAAGGTTTTGTCGACCCTAAAGGTGCTAACAAAGTGTGCATGCTCCAACGATCCATTTATGGACTGGTGCAAGCATCTCGGAGTTGGAATATACGCTTTGATAGTATGATCAAAGCATATGGTTTTACACAGACTATTGGAGAAGCCTGTATTTACAAAAAAGTGAGTGGGAGCTCTGTAGCATTTCTGATATTATATGTGGATGACATATTGTTGATCGGAAATGATATAGAATTTCTGGATAGCATAAAAGGATACTTGAATAAGAATTTTTCAATGAAAGACCTCGGTGAAGCTGCTTATATATTGGGCATCAAGAATTATCGAGATAGATCAAGACGCTTAATTGGACTTTCACAAAGCACATACCTTGATAAAGATTTTAAGAAGTTCAAAATGGGTCAGTCAAAGAAAGGGTTCTTGCCTGTGTTACAAGGTGTGAAGTTGAGTCAGACTCAATGCCCGACCACTGCAGAAGATAGAGAGAAAATGAAAGTCATTCCCTATGCCTCAGCCATAGGTTCTATCATGTATGCAGTGCTGTGTACCAGACCTGATGTGTGCCTTGCTATAAGTTTAGCAGTGAGGTACCAAAGTAATCCAGGAGTGGATCACTGCACAGCGGTCAAGAACATCCTGAAATACCTGAAAAGGACTAAGGATATGTTTCTCGTTTATGGAGGTGACAAAGAGCTCGTCGTAAATGGTTACGTCGATGCAAGCTTTGACACTGATCCGGATGACTCAAAGTCGCAAACCGGATATGTATTTATATTGAATGGTGGAGCTGTTAGTTGGTTCAGTTCCAAGCAGAGAGTCGTGGCGGGATCTACGTGTGAAGCAGAGTACAAAGCTGCTTCGGAAGCAGCAAATGAAGGAGTCTGGATGAAGGAGTACATATCCGATCTAGGTGTAATACCTAGTGCATCGGGTCCAATGAAAATCTTTTGTGACAATACTGGAGCAATAGCCTTGGCGAAGGAATCCAGATTTCACAAGAGAACCAAACACATCAAAAGACGCTTCAATTCCATCCACGATCAAGTCAAGGAGGGAGACATAGAGATTTGCAAAATACATACGGATCTGAATGTTGCAGACCCGTTGACTAAGCCTCTTCCACGAGTAAAACATGATCAGCACCAAGACTCCATGGGTGTTAGAATCATTACTATGTAATCTAGATTATTGACTCTAGTGCAAGTGGGAGACTCAAGGAAATATGCCCTAGAGGCAATAATAAAGTTGTTATTTATATTTCCTTATATCATGATAAACGTTTATTATTCATGCTAGAATTGTATTAACTGGAAACTTAGTACATGTGTGAATACGTAGACAAACAGAGTGTCCCTAGTATGCCTGTACTTGACTAGCTCGTTAATCAAAGATGGTTAAGTTTCCTAACCATAGACATGTGTTGTCAATTGTCATTTGATGAACGGGATCACATCATTAGAGAATGATGTGATGGACAAGGCCCATCCGTTAGCTTAGCATTATGATCGTTTAGTTTTACTTCTATTGCTTTCTTCATGACTTATACACGTTCCTCTGACTATGAGATTATGCAACTCCCGAATACCGGAGGAACACCTTGTGTGTTATCGAACGTCACAACGTAACTGGGTGATTATAAAGATGCTATACAGGTGTCTCCGAAGGTGTTTGTTGAGTTGGCATCGATCGAGATTAGGATTTGTCACTCCGTGTATCAGAGAGGTATCTCTGGGCCCTCTCGGTAATGCACATCAGTATAAGCCTTGCAAGCAATGTGACTAATGAGTTAGTTATAGGATGATGCATTACGGAACGAGTAAAGAGACTTGCCGGTAACGAGATTGAGCTAGGTATGATGATACCGACGATCGAATCTCGGTCAAGTAACATACCGATGACAAAGGGAATAATGTATGTTGTTATGCAGTTTGACCGATAAAGATCTTTGTAGAATATGTAGGAGCCAATATGAGCATCCAGGTTCCGCTATTGGTTATTAACGAGAGGTGTGTCTCGGTCATGTCTACATAGTTCTCGAACCCGTAGGGTCCGCATGCTTAACGTTCGATGACGATTTGTATTATGAGTTATGTGTTTTGGTGACCGAAGTTTGTTCGGAGTCCCGGATGAGATCACGGACATGACGAGGAGTCTCGAAATGGTCGAGAGGTAAATATTGATATATTGGAAGGTTATATACGGACACCGGAATAGTTCCGAAGAAGATCGGGGATTTTTCAGATTACCGGGAGGTTACCGGAACCCCTAGGGAAAGTTAATGGGCCTATTGGGCCATAGTGGAGAGAGGGAGGCTGCCACAGGAGGTGCCCCCCCAAGCCCAATCCGAATTGGACAAGGTGTGGGGGGCGCGGCCCCCCTTTCCTTCTCCCTCTCTCTTCTTTGCCCTTTCCCCTCTCCGTTAGATGGAAGGAGGGGGGCCGAATCCTACTAGGAACGGATTCCTAGTAGGACTCCCCATCATGGCGCGCCCCCCTTGGGACGGCCTCCTCCTCCCCCTCCTTTATATACGTGGGCAGGGGGCACCCCAAAGACACAAGTGTTGTTTCTTAGCCGTGTGCGGTGCCCCCCTCCACAGTTTACCACCTCGGTCATATTGTCGTAGTGCTTAGGCGAAGCCCTGCGCGGATCACATCACCAACACCATCACCACGCCGTCGTCCTGACAGAACTCTCCCTCGACCCTCTAGTGTATCAAGAGCTCGAGGGACATCATCGTGCTGAACGTGTGCTGAACACGGAGGTGTCGTACGTTCGGTACTTGGATCGGTTGAATCGTGAAGATGTTCAACTACATCAACCGCGTTAACTAAACGCTTCCGCTTTTGGTCTATGAGGGTACGTGGACACACTCTCCCCACTTGTTGCTATGCTTCTCCTAGATAGATCTTGCGTGATCGTAGGGAATTTTTTGAATTACTACGTTCGCCAACAACCAAACCACACAAATGTGTTATGCCATCTAACCTAAACTGAACCACAAGATATCTCAACACAAGCCAAACTGGATATATTCAGGTTTATATGTGATACTAACAGTAGGATCTAGAGATGCTGGAATTAACCCAATCAAAAAACAGTGGTACACCAACTTCAATATAGCATCAAAAAACAACTACTGTGAGGAACACAATAACCGCAACTAAAGCAGAGCATCGGTATGTAGCTATAATCCCTAAAAACTTGGATCGGTCAACAAGCTAGCATCAGTACTAATTAAACAAGATCATCATGGGTTTGAGGAGCGGGGATCTCAACGTGGAGTTAGGGGGGCAGCAGGGGGCTCTCAACGTCTCTCTCGTCACCGCACTCCACGGTCGTCGCCGTCATGGCGGCCAGCCACGGCGCCGGCGACCGTCACGGTGATAGATCGGGGCCGCAAGAGGGGGGAGGAGCAGCGGAGGGGGGAGGAGCATTACCTGTGGTAGCGGGAGGTGGCGCGCGGTGGTGGCGTCGGGCGGAACCCTAACCGTGGCGGCGCGGGCGGAGGGAATCGATCGAAGTGTGGGGTACGATGCGGGGACCCCGTGCGGGGGGTTTTCTTTTGGTATAGTAGTAGCGCTGGGTACGGGCCGGCGCTACTGCTTAGCTCACTAGTTGTAGCGTTGGTGGACAGGCCATGCTACAGCTAAGTGGGCTTCCGTTCTGGGCCCTGCGGCCCATGTAACAATGGCGCGGCCCAAGCAACCAATGCTGCTGCTAAGCTATACCAGTAGCGCGCTTCCTAACTAGCGCTACTACAAATTACCAGTAGCGTGCGGTTCCAAACAAACGCTACTGCTAAACTCCTATGTATAAGCATTTTCCTAGTAGTGTCACCCGGGGCACGGGTTGTCCAGAGAAGTATCGTTTGAGCCAACGGTTAGTTTTTTTGGGGGTTGGGTATTTAAGGGCTTTGCATAGTTGCATTGGTTTGAGCTCCATGCATCAATTTCTTTGAGTGATATTCTAGGAGTTTATTACTCTTGGAGGCCAACGCCTCCTAGATGATTTGGTGGTGTTAACTTCTTTCAGAAGTTTGTGAAGAATCCTAGGTGTTCAAGGTTCCTCCGAAAGCTTTCCTGTTTGTGGTGTGCTTCAGTGAAGTTTTTAAAGGTGTGGTGGTCGCCTTCAATACAAACCCCGAGTGAATCGAAGCTCATCTATTGGGGGTGACTTGAAAGGGGAGAATACAGTGAGCTACTTGGTTGCATTCTGAAGCTTTGGCCGCGCCACTGCTCCAACCGAGATTAGCACTCTCACGAGGGTAAATTTTGGGATAAATCCACCTCCCTCACTCACTTATGGTTATCTCATTCCCGCACCCTTTACTTTCTGCAATCATACTTACTCATACTGTTATACCTTGTGCCTGTTCAAATTGCTTAGTTTTTCTTCAATTCCATATCTTGCAATATAGTTTGTGCTTGCTAGTTTCCTTAAGTGCATATATTGTTTAGCATAGTTTTTGGTGCACTTAGTCCAGTCTAGCATATTTAGTTTTTTGTGCATCATAAGTATTCGTTTAGTTTAATTCTGCATTAGGATAAAGACAAATCCGTAAAAGTTTCGAAACCCCAATTAACCCCCTTCTTGGTGACATCAAGGTCCTTTCAACATGGCAACCATCAGAAATTATATATTTCAAGCCAGTCAAAAATATTTTGCCCTAACGACACCCCCTGGAACCCCCCTTCTTCTTCTTCATCCCCGGCAGCACTCTAGCATCGCCTCGATGTCAGTCGTGGTGGGCCCAAAGACCTCGCGACTAACCCAATGAACATGCGCCAGACTTCGCATCAGCGGTCCATCGCAAATTACAAACAAACTAGAAAGAGATATCAATAGTCATGGTCATAAAAGGTTCACCACCATCAAGTTCATAGAAAAGTTCATGCAAAATACACTATAAGCATAGCAGATAACATGTTCAATTTGCTGTTCTTTTTACCCGGCGTGCCGATCCTCGCACATAAAAGCTCGACGAGGGCCTCGTTGGAGCAAACAGGGTCAGGCAGACGGGACCGGAGCAAATGTCGTGGTAGAAAACTGTGCCAGAGTAGGCATGTTCAGAGCAAACTTGGCTGAATCATACGTCAACGAGAACATACTACCCAAGCATTTCTCTCTAATCCATGCCTCGAGGTGCTCATCAACCGGGACCGGAGCGTATTGTATAATCAAACGCTCCTTTTCCGCCGTCCCATCAAAATGAAACACGTGTGCAAATGAGGTCCTCGCTGCAATGTCCACCCTGGCATCCACCGAAGGGCATCCCCGGGGAAAGCCAACGTGAACTGCTACATTATCCTCCTATAGGCGGCCCCTGTCTCCGGCTCGAGCCATCCCCACAGTGGAAACATGAGCCTCACCTCACGAGCCCATTCCACCCTCTCTAGCTATGCTGGTTCCAATCGCATGAAGAGGCGGGATGGAGGGAAAGGCAGGAGAGATGGGGGAGCCTCACAGCCGACGACAGAGATGTATCCCAATGGACAATACGGCGGGGGAGGGGGGTTAGGATTACGTCGTGCTCCACGAGGTAACCAAACCTACTTGGAAAACATCGATTGGTGCGGCGGTTATACATAAACCCCCATACACACCTCCACTAACTTCATCTAAGAACTATCCACGAGATACCCCTTACCCTTTTGTTTTCTTGACGTCAACAACATAACATATATGATATTTCTTCTCAGCCTTGTCAACCAAGATCGCCACATTTGCATATGGACGGGGCCATGTGACTTCTATCGTTTGCGACACCGCTTACAACATTGTAAAATCATCACTACAAACACAAAAACCAACCATAAACAAAACTTGCATTGAACCCGTTAAAAAGGGACCAACAAAGATTCATGGACATGTTTAACCATTCCCTTGGTTTGGCATGGAAAGTGGTCCGGAATTCGCCAACAATAAATTGACCGAAAAGATATCCCCGTAAAAATGGAAAGAAAGAAAAGAAAAAAGGAAATAGCGGATAACTGTTTGCACACTCCATGCAATCTACGGTAGCTTTGTAAATCTCAGATGATATGCCGGCTCAGTCTCTCGAAGGTGCTCATAGGGATAGGGTGTGTGTGCGCGCGTTCATAGAGTTGAGTGTATTCGTGTATGTATAAGCGCTTGCGTCTGTACTGTGTTAAAAAAAATACTACAATCATTATACTCATCATCAACGAGAGGTTGTAGTACCTCTGCACTATTTATACCTGGAAAAATGAATACACTGGAGACAAAAAAAATCGTGTACATGTCTGCTTGTTCAATAATAGAATAATTAATTCTACACCACAGTATTATCTATCGAATTCTTGATACCATATTAGCATGTAGTACAAGATTGTTTCATGTTTTTTTAAGCCTAAGATTGTTTCATGTCGCCGCGCGCGCTTACACGACCGATTTAAGTTAAAAATTACAGCTTAGAACTGAGGAAGCATCTGATGGCTGAGGCCGCCCAGCACCGACGCCGCCGCCTGCCAGCCGGTCGCCGACTGCGGCGGCGCGTCGAAGCACGACCCGTTGAGCCTCTTGGCCGATGATTCTTCCGGGCTCGCCGCCTTGCGTTTCCCCGCGCTCCCGCCGCTGCCGTCCGGCGATGACGACGACGGCGCGTAGTACGACGGCTGCACTCCGTGCGCGCTGTCGCCGACGGGGAGGAGCTGGTTCAGGGAGGGGTGGACGGCGAGGTGGTGGGTGGCGCCGTGCTCGGCCTCGGCGTCGAGGATCTGCGCGAGCGAGTAGTCGTCGAAGAGCTCGGAGAAGGACGGGATCGTGGGGAGCCTCCCGGCGTGCGGCTGCTGCTGCGTGATCATGGTTCCGCAGGCGCTGCTGCTGCTGCTGGAGTGCGCGTAGAAGCTGCAGGCGGCGTCGTCGAAGGTGCTGCCGCCGCCGGAGAGGTCGTCGTGGTCGGCCATGTGGTCGTAGTCGGACAGCGGCGGCACCATCGGCGACGCCAGGCCGGTCTTCTTGTAGATCCGGCAGAGCACCCAGTCATCCAACTGCATACATGTGAACATATCAATATCATACGCGTACCGCGCCATGCCTATCCTTGTCGAAAGCTACCGAGCTTGACGAATCAATGGCTGCCACTAGCTATGCCAGCCATCAACTGCACGCCGTGCCACTAGCTAGCTACCCACTCATCAATCGCGAAGCTAATTTCTCCTCCAATCAAAGCAGAGGAAAGCAAATTAAGCATCTCTCGTGTTCACTCGAATGGCTTGATGTGATGTGATCGATGTTAGTACAGTACTGATATCAGATTAGAGGGCAAATTGGTCATTAAATAAAGATGGATGCATAACCGATCGAGCTCTGCAACGGAACGGCCGGTGCAACCGTGCAACAAAGCAAAAGCATGGGCGGGGCTGGGCGCGAAGAGAATCAGGATAGCATGCATGCCAGCCGCATGACACTCTTGCACACGGGCATGGCCGGCGCCGCCGGTAACGAAACGAAAGAGAGCGACAGGCCATGCTCGATCGACGAATTAATCCAAGCAAGTGGGATGGGCGTTACATACCCTCATGGAGACGTTGCGGAACTTGATGGGCTTGTAGGTGTTGACGGCGGCGGCGAGGGGGTCGGCGGCGAGGCGGTACTCGTGCATGATCCAGGCGGTCTTGGTGCCCTTGGGCGGGCGGCCCTTGTAGAAGACGAGCGCCTTCTTGACGCCGACGCCCTGGCCGGTGGCGGCGTCGTGGATGGGCTTGTCGGTGCCGGTGGCCTTCCAATAGCCGGACCCGGCGGCGCGGTTGGGGCGGATGCCGTTGGGGTACTTGCGGTCCCGCGGGCTGAAGAAGTACCACTCGCAGTCGCCGTACACCGCCTGGGCTGCAGTTTCATTCATCATCAGAGCCGAACCATGGTGAGCAGAGCAGGGATAACATACAGCGCGGTGATCGGTTGATTGGTTGAGAACTTACAAGGGAGGTCCCATGGATCGAACTTGTAGATGTCGACGTCGGCGATGATGGGGACGGGGCACGGCGCGGCGGCGGCGCGGTTGCGGAGGTAGTGCAGGATGAGCTCCTCGTCCGTCGGGTGGAACCGGAACCCCGGCGGCAGCGACGTTGCCGCCCCCTGCCCCTGCGCCATCGCCATGATCGACCGCCCGACCGACACGCACGTACCTCGTACGTGCAACCACCCAGGCTCTCTAACACACACACGCACACACGATCAGAAGATGGGAGAAGCTCACACACAGTGGACCAGACCGGAATCTATCTCGGGGATGTGATCGAATGGCGGATGGGATGGACGGGCGGGCGTGTGCTTATATGGTCCAAGGTATCTTGTCAGTTAGCGCTGGGTGGCAGGGCCATGGCATTGTTGGGGTTCTCGAGGGGCAGAACCGGCAGAGGGAGGGGGTCGCGTCGCGCCGGCCCATTGGTTCGTTATTCCCCGCGTCCGGCGTGAGCGTGTGGCGTCAGCGAGCCGAGCGGGGGTGTGTGTGCGCGCGTGTGCCCGGCCCGTTCGCGCAACCGTATCTAGTAGCAGCACTCACAGGTCATAGCCGCCGCACCGCTCCTAACTTGCTCGCCAATCTCATGTGATATCTCCGCCTCTTGAATCCATCATGCATTCTCTCGACAAAAAATCTACTCGCATGTAGTAGCAAGCTGTACAAGTGTCACTGGAATCTTTCTCGCACTACAACGACCGGATGAGGTGTGCATGCGTGTGTTAGTTGGGTTTCCTTTGTCGAGCCATGCTATTCTTACGTATTACCAGTTTTATGAAAATTCAACGTACTAGTTCAATCTGAAGGTAGTTATTCCCATGTTTTGCTGAGTAATGCTACACCTACGTAGGGATTCTCACATACCTTACGTGATTGCTGATTTGGCGGTTTTTAATTCGTCACTAGTTGGGGGCACGGGCCACCCTAAAAATCAGGGGGGCGGTTTGATTAGTGTTTAAGGTAATTACGTAGTTGCATAACATAACGCCTGTTCGCAGGTGTAGCATATTTCTGTTTTGCTCTATGTAGTTATTAAAGCCAAAGGAGCATGTAAGAATAGGATTTCTAGCAGTGTCAATTACCTCGAACCCGAAACTGCTAGCAGGCTCTTCGACCCCTCACCCTGCCGCGGCACTCCTGTGGCCGCCTGGGGGAGGAAACCCTAGCCGCCCTGCTCAGGCCTCCACCTCCCCTCGCCGTTGCCTTAGCGTGCTGGTGGGTGAAGCCTGGCCAGCATAGGCGGTGGTGGGGTCTCCCCTCCACCCCCCCCCCCTCGTTGCGGTGCGACGCGGGAAGTGGCCATTGGGGGAGGGGTGGCGTCGCGCTGAGCATGGGACGCGGTGGCGCGGCCCTAGGAATTGGTGGCGCCATCCCAGGTTACTGGTGGTGGCATGGAGGGTTGTGGATAGGGCGGTGCAATTCGTGGAGAATAACAGCAAGTCAGGCGGCGAGCCCCACCTCCCTCATTCTCCGACACCTTTTTCCTGTACCTCCACACGGATTCGACTGGCTGGAGCCAGATGAAGCCATCCAGGGGTTCAACGACGCCTCTGTCATCCTTGGCAGGCGGCTCGGCCTCCGATGGTCAGGGCGTCTAGCATCCGATGGCGCACTGTGGTTGGATTCCTATTGTGCAGGGTCCATCTCCCTGTAGTGGCAGGGCCAGGGGCAGCGCCAATCTCCTCTTCCTCGCTCGGTGGCCGGGGTGCCACCGGAATGGTCACATGTGCTCTTGTTAAAGGGTGGAGGCAGATGGGGAAGGAAGCTATCGTCCAGATCTGGTCTCCATGACCGATTTGGGATCGATGATCACCGCCAAAGTTCGGGTGGTGTCGGCGTGGTGAGTGCCTTCGTCCTTGGTGTGTAGGGGCGGGAATGGAGGGGCCTTTCCATCCCTCCATCGATTGCGTGCGATGGTCGTGGTTTGATGCCAGGGTGCGGAGTCAAGGTTGGGATCTTGGACGCCGGGCCGGCGGCCCCGGGTGGCAGTCTGTCAGTTCGGCTTGTCAGCAGGAGTCTTGGCGGCGGTGTGATGAGAACCGAACCTCATGGCGAGATCTGATCTGATGTTGCTGCCCGATCTTTCACGACACACCACCTTTAGTAGTAGCAACCTCTTGCCCGTGCACGCGATGTACACGAAGTAGAGGGATCGAACATTATGGTACAACACGAGAAACCAATCTCGACGATGGTATCACGCGCAAAACAATTTCCTCGCAGAGAAATCGCGACACGAAGGTTTTCTAAAGCTTCCTCCAAAACTTAGGGATTTTTAGACAGCTTTCCCCAAAACTCGATATGGGTGTTTATCCTAAAAATACATCGTGTTTATTCATAAAAGTATAACTTGACCTACATCATACTAGCTTGGCCTTATATAATAGCTGCAAAAGCTAACTAGCTTGGGAAACAAGCATCGCATCCTAGCATCCATCTCACTTACAAGATAGATAGATAAAGAAAAGGCAACCTCTAAAACTAAGACTCTAAACATAGCTATTAGATTACTTGCCTTAAGTTTGACAAGTTAATCTATATATTAACATGGACTGTTTGCTGGTCCGTTTGTGGTCGTGAAAGTGCAACTAATCCGTGGGTGGTTTTAGTAATTAATAACAACATATACTTCATTGAACTAACGCCTATTCAAAGATAGATTTCAGGAAAGTTCAATGTTGGCATGGCAAGGACGTGTCAATGTGGACTCCTCAAAATGCCATGGAAACATATTGGCACAAAGCTCCAACACACTTAATTTTTGGTTAAGTGATCCAAGATCACAGAGTCCATAGGAAAGCCAATACTATTAAAACCGGATGAGGTTTTGATCATGACTTAGTTGCTCAAGTGCCTGAAGATATTGCTCCCAAACCCTCAACCACCTTCCCACATTCCAATCTGTCAAAACCCTAATTGTCAAACTCGGTCCCATCGAAACCTCCACATTGGGACCCACCGAGTTGATCCTAGACAGAGCCACAACCAAACCCTAGCAATTCGGTTCAACCGAGATGACGTTCGGTCCCACCAAAATGTCGTGACCAAGTTTCTATAACCCTTTCACTCTGTTTCGGAATTACCGAGTTGGTTTGATCGGAACTACCGAAATGAGGTCTCACTTAGGTCATCACATATCGGTCCCTCCGAATTGATCCTTTCGGTCTCACCGAGATGCCTAATGTTCGAATCTTTTACACAGGTCGGTCTCACTGAGATTATGTCTCAGTGTCACCGAGTTGAGTCAAAAGGTTGTAACGATTGGATTCTTGGTGAAGGCTATATATACCCGTCCACACCCACTTACTCTCTAAGAGATCCATCAGAACGAATTACACTTCCACCATTCATTTTCTGAGAGAGAACCACCCACTACTGTAGGATGCTGCTAACGCGACACTACGATCAGAGACCCTTCGACGAAACTGTGTGCGATGCAATAATCGCAAACGGTGGTGTAAAAAAACCGTCAAAAAATGTGCAAAACGTTTGCGATGACGGATGCTTCAAACATGGTTCAGATTTTAGTTGCCTGTGTGATTCAGGGCATACGGTTCAGTTCAATTAACCGTTTTCGGTGAGGAGGAACAAAAGAAACGGGCATCTAGATGAAGGTGTGTGCGATGTACAGCATACGGTTCACTCGGATGAACTGTTTGTGATTAGGCAACACAAAAGAAACGGTCAGCCAGATCAAGGTGTGCGCGATGTACATCATACAGTTCACTTGGATGAACTATTTGTGATTAGGCAACACAAAAGAAACGGTCAGCCAGATCAAGCTGTGTGCGATGTACGACATGCGGTTCACCCGGATGAACTGTTTGCGTTGAGACAAGAGAACAGAAATGGTTCAATATAACAAATACCATAAATATTGCAAGGTTCAAGTTCAAAGATTACAACGCCCAAATTCAAACATTGCAAGGTGCGTCATTTCTGAAAAGGGATCAGCCGCTGACAGGTCATGTATGGGTTTGACACAATAACTTCCAATTGCTTTGCCATATGCTCTTCCAATACGAAGTTTGGCATTTTTGGAGGCACTTCCATTCCGCAGTACCAGCCGCCTCTGATAATCATACCATTGATCTTTCCTAATTAAATGCGTGTTCAACCTCAGTACACTCAGCACCTTTGCTCTGGCAAGAAAGAACATGGCGAGTGTAATCTCCGGTGGGGTCCCTCGGTAGGAGTTCAAGGTAATATTTGAGAGATGCAGATCCAGACATTCGATGTGATTGTCGTTATCAACATCTTCCACCGGGCCTAATATGCACCGCAAAAGAAGAGAACGTGTTAGTGCCTACATGCAGTTTTGAACACTGCTACACGCCCATTTGGTTTGCAGGATTTGTAAAATGCACCAACGTGCCATCTTCGATCTGGCATGATTAACATGTGCATTAATTTGATTACAATCTAGAAACATGTAGCCTTTCACAAGAGGTTGGATTGGATGAAAAATTCCCTAAGAAAACTAGTACAGATGAATCCAAAGGAGAAATGCTTATGGACGATTGTAACCATATGAATGAAGCAACCAATATGGGGTGGGAGTGTATGTCCTAAAATCCTCCAAAATTCATTCAGAAATTGAACTCCCTTATGGTTAATATTTAACAGGAAAGGAACATCACCTCGATATACAGCTTCTTCAGGCACGGAAAGCGTCCCAGGCAACTGAAAACTTGGTCCAGGTTGGGGACGACAGATTCTAGTGCCAAGACCTTCACTGTGCCCAGAGTCTGGGTGAAGCTTCGCTGGATGACAGACAAACATACATCTTCAAAACTAGAAATAACGTTGATATCAAGAAGGAGAGGTATATAAGGCGACTGTTGTACCTGAAAGTTGTAGTATTTGACAGACGAGTAGCCCACCACTTTCAATTTCGGCACAGAAATGACACTGATTCTTGTTGGACCTTGTTGATCAACTACAAGTAATCTCTCAAGTGAAGGTGTGTCCTGGATGACCATATTGTGGTCCACCTTTTGTGATCTCTCGTTGCAGCACCAGCAACATACATAAATAGTGTGGAGAGTCCTGGAGGTGATGTGCAAGGTACTCGACCAATTCATCGCCTGAAGACGAAGGAACTCGAGTGCAGTACAGCCGCGGAGCAGGCGCTCCATGTCATCCTTTGGGATGCGGACGGCGACGAGCTCGAGGTGCTTCAGTCGTGGTAGAAAAAGAGCGGGCGCGTCATTAAGGGGGGGGAAATGGCAGTTCAGGAACTTGGCGAGGCGCAGCGTGGGCGTGAAGCGGAGCGCGGACGTTGGCAGCAAGCTCATATGCCCATCATTATAAGTTAGCTTCTCGAGCTGATCTATGACGCGGGATCGGAACCACTCGTCAAGCTTGGCTCGCTCCTTGCCATTGGAACGGTACTTGCCCGTGATAAGGCCTTTGATTGGGCCATGGTGACTGCCGAGGATCGGGGCGAACGCATCCAAGCTTTAGCGATAGCCATGGCAGAGCTTGTGGGCGTGGAGGAGGTCGACAGGGAAACGGCGGCTGTCCTCGCCCGATTTTGGATTGGGAGGAGGGATATGATGACTATCAACATATCATCGGGAAGGTTGTTGATGAAGTCTAGGCCTGCTGGAGTCGTTGTGGTTCTTTCTCGACCCGCCTCCGCTTGTTGGCAGCCTCGTTCTCCACCTCGTCGGCGGGGACGGAAACCTCTGTCTCCATATTCACGCTGTGATCCGGTGCTTCAGCAGCCCCAGCGTCGCCACTCCCTCCGATGGGGCGCTTCGGCGGCATCCTCTTACACTGACGGCTTTGAGGACTCAGATCGGTGTCGAGGATGCGGGCGGAGAGAGAGGAATTGTGTGTGTGGCGAGGATGGGGGGGTGCGGCCTCTCGGTGGCGCCATTAATTTAGACCAGTGGGAGCGAGGCGGGCGGCGTTCAAGGTTGTCTCGCTTCCCGGTGAGAACAACTGCTTAATCTCTACTATGAATGAAATCTATGCTTAATTACTGAATTTTAATTGCAAAAAATAGATAGTGATATTGATTTTTAGCTGCATATTTTGACAACTCGCAATGTCTCTTGGTTTAGCGCCAAAGTCTGGCTTTAATTTGCATATCATAATCTGGACCGTTTGCGTTGAAGAGATGCATAGATCCTGCATTGAACAGCTTGTACGCTTCCCGGTGAGCCTGCGCACCGGACTGCGCTCGCACGCCTCCCGTTCAGTAAACAACTGTCTACACGGCACCTCCTATAGCCATTAAAACCAAGACACGTGGCGTCACGTGAATGGTTAACCGAACGCACATGGTTTGAATTATACAAACGTTTGAGATATTAAAGTGGCAGCTATTTTTTTTCAAAATGCCTTTGTTGGCTGTCATTATTCGAGTGCGCCTTCTCTCAAAACGGACACGAAAAATACCACAGCATGTCGGGTGCCCTTCCATGATAGCATGCCAAGTTTCATGAATTTCAGACGAGTTTTGAATTTACTAGAATTTAAAAACCAGGCATCCCAATGTTTTGCCGGCAATCAACGGTGCCCTGGTGTTTAAAATTCATTTCCATTTCTTGCATGGGACCTAAGCATGCACCCAAGGACACAGATTTGATTTTTCAACCAATTTATATGCACTGGAGCATGCACATGTAGTTCAAATTTGAATTATGCACATAAATGCATTGAAAACTCAGTTAATGCATAAAAATGTCCAAACGAACACCGAAAAATCACAAAAATTCACACAACACTCCTGTTGTTCTATGTTGACACGAGAAAAAATTTGAAAGCAATAAGAGGCAATGGATATCGTTTCGTCCCCAAAGGTGGGACGTTCCCTACCGAAAACCATCATGCTTGTTGTGAGAAGCACCCAAACCTGCCCCAAATGGGACAATATTTGTATCCCGACATGTTGATGCCGCTCCATGATAGCATGCCAAGTTTCATGAATTTCAGACGAGTTTTGGATTTAACAGAATTTAAAAACCAAGCATCTCAATGTTTTGCCGGCAATCAACGGTGCCATGGTGTTTGAAATTCATTCCATTTTTTTGCATGGGACCTAAGCATGCACCCAATGACAAAGATTTGATTTTTCAACGAATGTATATGCAGTGGAGCATGTGCATGTAGTTCAAATTTGAATTATGCACATAAATGCATTAAAAACTAACTTAACGCATAAAAATGTCCAAACGAACCCTGAATAATTCCAATTCTTTTATGATCACTGCAGATAAAAGGTCTAGCAATTCAAACACCGTCCATGGCCGTTGTGACCCCATTATGTAATTCAAATCAAGACCAAAAATCAAGTAGATCCCACATAGTTTATTATAACCAACCATGTGAGATGCAACACAAAATATCTTTGGGCCATGTCTGAATAAGGGACCGTGTCTGATGACACTTTGCGCGCCAGTTTTTTGGCTGCAGCGATTCCAAATTTTCGGCTTCCGCAGAAATATCTACCTCCCCGCCCCCTCCCCCTTACCAAAAGCCACATTTTCCCTCTTTCCGCCTTCCTTTCCAAGTTGAAACCTTCACTCCTTGCTTGCAACGCCGCCGCCTCCTCGCCGGCGACCCTCCTTCACGCTGGTAATCCATACCCGACCCCCATCCTCCTCCTCCTTCCACATCCCACATGCCCCGACCGCCGGCGCGAGCGCGACACCTTCCACCCAAATCACCAACCCCTCCACCAAATAAGCGCCGGCCTAAGCCATGGTGCATGCAGTATAGCCAGGATCTCAAGGAGAATTTGGCAGCGGAGAAGCAAATCGTGGCCGCACGCGCGGATCACTACAAGAAATCTGTTAATCCATGACGGATTTCTGGTGACGTTCACAAGAACCGTCATGAAAACCGTCACATATAAGCAAGATACGAATGGGCCTGAAAACAGTAGCCCCTTTATGACAGACTTTGAGGGACCATCACAAAAACTGCCATGGATCGACCAGCTGCGCCTAGTCGGGCCTAGCCTTTTTTCTTCATATACCATTTGGACCGTCATGGATGGTTCTAGCTGATGTGCCATTTGTTTGGCCCAAAGTTCAGTCGAATGTAAAGAAACCAAAACTGAGAGCGCACGCGCGGCGAAAGAAAATTTTAAGTCGCCAGCGCGGGGTGTTGAATTTTTTGAGCCGGCCCATTTAATTGCAGAGTCCGCGCCAGCCTAACCCTATTTACCCTTCTCCCAGCTCCTCCCCTACCAACCTTCAGCCGCCGCCACTCTACCTATCCTCCTCGTGCCACTCCACCGGCGTCGGCGCTGAACCACCCCGCGCCGCTTCACCGCCGCCGGCGCTGAACCACCCCACGCCGGGCCGTTCCCCACCATTCCCCTCCCCTCACCATTCAGATCTCCACCAGTCCTACCCCTCGAGCCAAGGCGGCAGCGGTGGCAGCGGGACCAACGGCCGGACTTGGAAGTCCCCGAGGTCACCGGCGGCGGGGCCGACAGCAGGATTTGGAAGTCCCCGAGGTCACCGGCGGCGGGCACGGATCCAGCTCCATCCGACGGAGAGCCCATGTGAGTAAGGAATCACCCATCTTGGTTGTTCATCGGGATTGAGTGCTTACATAGTTTCGTATTTGGGTTGGGGATCTGCAGGTCTGTCTCATGGGGATGGTTAGCTGCAAGGCGGAGCGGAACACATACGTGTCCTTCACGCTCGACGACGGCACCGACTGCATCGATTTCATCAGATGGTGAGTGAAGAGCACCGACGGCCCCGACGATGTTGGCTATTAGTACGACAGTGCAAGAAATCTAGTAATATGGGAATAAACCCACAGATTCTTAACCATCTCTGATTAGTTCAGTAATTGAGTTCCAGATGTGTTTTAGGATACAAGTTGCGCGTGATTGAGACAGGTTTTCCAATTAAATGTTGCGCAAGATTCATCTCTCTTTCCATCCCTTTGTCTTGCCTTTGGTCTTCCTACGTCCAGGGGAATGGCTTGCTTGCTGTTCACTTCGTACATAATACTTGTTCTTCCCAGAATACTGTCAGACACCATACTCCATCTTATTTATTGATGATTTTTAGGGGTTCCCATGCTTGTTTATTCTGGATTTCTCTGTCAGAACTGCTTGTGTGTCCATCTGCGACAATGCTGCCGGTCAGTTTGTCTATTTCTTGCCTTCCTTGCTCCCTAGTGCTGTTCATTATACTGTCTCTTAGGAACCTCAATTACTTATTTCTGTCTACTGTGAGGTATTTGTTCAGTTTCAATCTGAATCGCCTAACTTGGAGTGACAATCTGCATTGAGCTGGTATATCTCGAATGTATGCAACAATATTTAACTACTAGATGTAAATGTAAAAAATGTTGATATAACTTCAAACATTTTAATTTTGGAAGACAATGATTACCCCAATGCAATTGGAGTTCAGTCAGTGTTTACTATTGCTCACTTGTTATACAGTGTACTGTCTATCTATGTTAGAACACTTGTTGGTTCTTTTAGGAATGGTAAATCTCACCATGGACTCATTGTTTGGGCAACAAAAAACACTTGTGTTTATTATTAGTAATCTTATGCCAATTGACAATTATTACTGAGCAAACAGAAGTGATGGCCGCATTGTGAAGAGCACCTTATATATGCGTCAGGTTTGGTAACCTGTGAATGTTCAGACGGTTGTGCTGGTGTATCCACTTCAGATTTTTATTAAAACCTGAAGTAATATTGCATTTCTTTAATGTCGTCAATACTTTCATGTAGTCTGGAACATGATGAGTCACTATTGCGCGTGTTTCAGTATGCCAAAGCTAAAAACATGTGTGGCACATCTTGTGAAAACTATCTTACTTTTGGTTGTGTCGTGTGTGCTATCTCTGCACCTGCACTTGCATGCTATTGGACAGCTTAATCTTATGCTAATAACTATGCATTTATTACTATATGACATGTAAAGTTAATTTAAGATGACCGATCATTTGGCTAGCTCCACACATGTTACAGTGTTATACTCTGTCACCTAGCTAGCTTGTCATATCAGGGTAAATATTTTGGTTTGGCATGGCTATCATAAGCAGATGATGCTTTTGTAATCCTTTTTCTTTTCTATTGGTGGCGTGTCTAACATTGCCAATACCATGATGTGGTCTATGTTCATTCACAGTTCACCATGATGGCAGGGTGCGGCAACGCGCTCCTTCAGGTTCTAGTATGTTCGTAATTTACCAATGTAAATGCTGAAATCTATTAATTTAGTCTACCATCGTTGTCTCATAGGTCCTGAACATGCTTAACTGGGAACTTAACTGGGAAGCTCAGAATGCTAATTCATGTCAATTGTAAACTAGCATCCCTTTGTGATTTATGAACTTTGAGGTATGAACTCTGTACTTTTTTCGACAGAGATAATTGTGTGCCTTGTATCTCATCTCATATGGAAGTGTGGGCGGAGATAATTATGTACCTTTTATGCCATGAAGGCTAATCAGTAAATGGGAATATCCATGCTTTTTTTCTTCCAACATATTTTACTGTTCTTCACAATTCCTAGGTGTGGTTAATCTAGGTGTGAAGGTTTGGTCTGAAAGCATTAGACTAAATTTGAACCATTAGGTTCATCTTTGTTCTAAGGAACGTGCTACGTGTTGGTCGGCAGATCTTTTAAAAAGATCCATCGAGTAGCGATCTGTCAGATCTTTTTTTTTGTAACATAGGTCTTCTTGCATAATTTTTTTTGCAGTAGAGGTCTTGTTGCAGAAAAAAATTGTGTCTCCCTTTTTTGCGACATAGGTTTTGTTGGGGAAGGGACTTTTGCAACACAAGTGATGTTGCAAAAAAAATCACAACAAAGATGTAGTTAGAATAGTGTGGTGTGCGAGCCACACATGGGAGACGCGTCATGTGCCGGAGGCGACGGACGCCTGTGTTGGATCAATAGGCTGTTCCCAAGCTTTTCCCTTGTTCTAAAGTGGTTAACTGAAGTTCTCTCATGCTCGTGAAAGAATTCTACTGTTAAAATAATGAGATCACTAGGTGGATCATTTAATTGCCTAAAATGGTTTTGCTTTTAAGTGTTTTTTATTTTACATGAAAAAAGCAAGTTTGATAGGAATTAACTTTAATTGGTGAAGAAATTATGCCTCCAGTATTACTTTTTCTGGTTTTCTAACTAGAAACTACAGTACATTGTATTGTATGAACCATCCTGTAGTGTATGAACCATACTGTATTGTATGAACCATCTGTCTTGATAGACCAAGCCCTATCAGTGTATATAAACTTGATTTTTTGTGGTACTTGATGAATAAGAAATGATGTCTCCATCCTTTGCTTAAAAATTGCTTGGAAAAGCAACTATATCATTACTCTCTAGATTCATTTGGGGGCTGGCTGTTATTACTTACTATAATTTTGTATATGTTTTGGATTCTATGCAGGTTGGCACTCAGCTGGAGATTGAAGTTTTTAGCAGGAATTACTTGGCCTCGAATAACTACCTGGAAGCATTAGTGGTGTAGTGTTGGAGATTAAATCCAGCTAGTAGTATATTTACTCGAAATTTTTAAAAATAATGCTTATAGTTCTTTCTAAATATGTATGTGATGTTTTGATACAAATATTTGTTTTCGGAAATCAGTCTAGATTGTTGGAAGTTTGTATTTTCTTACGACCAGATGCTATTGTGTGAATGAATTTGTCTTGTTGCAAATTGGGTCGCATGAAAAATCACGCTGGACAAAAAATGGGCTAATGGTTGGACAAAAAGAATAGGTATTCTAATGAATAGAACTGAAGTAAGTGGCTAATGGGTTGGACTGGACCAAAATTATTGGGCTAAAACCTTAATTGGGCTGGTTACTACATGGGCCATGTTGGCTGCCACGTCAGATCCACGTAGACGCCACCTCAGGTCCATGCTGCTACCAGGTCATGTACATCTGTGACGGCTTAGTCTGTCATGGAATCTTGGGCCCGGCGGGCCTAGGGACAGATCTATGACGGCCAAAAACCGTCAAGGAAGGTATTGTGCCCAATTATGACGCGATATACATGACGGATTTCAAGTCCGTCACGTCTGCGCATCCACGAAGTTTTTTCATTGATCCATGACAGCTTGGGACTGTCATTGATTAACAGGTTTCTTGTAGTGGATGAGGTCGCGATGGCTGCCATTCTGCCGACCCCCAGATCTTGGAGGAGCACCTCTCCGTCGAGGCCACTGTTGACGCCTGGTGCGCCGACGCCGCAACGCGGCTGGCTGCTTTAAACGATAGTTCGTGGCGTTTTCTCGAGGCCACCGTCGGTGCCTTCGACGAAGACTACGAGGTGTTTTCTCAGCGTGCATGTGCTTACCTCATCTCGAGAGCCATAAGGTTGGTGCCCGGAGCGTCCCAGGCAACTCACCACTACAACGAGGCACCCACGACGTAGAGGCCTCGCCCTCTTCCATGTCCAAGGAGCCAATCGTCATTGATATATCTGACAATGAGGAGTAGCTTGTCTTATTAGCTCACTATAAGGACCCATGTTCAGTTTGCTAGCTACTGCCTTTCCTTAACAAATTCTAGTGAATTGTGCTATCTACTTTCACCATGCAATCTTCTGCTATAGTGTATATGTTCTATATGTCGTGCAATGTGGTGTTCAATTAACTGCTTGGTTCAATTCTGCAAATGTGATGTTCAATTCTTCAGGGTGCGATATTTCCAAGTTGTTAAGCATGCTTGGTTCGGTTAACTATCTGATCTTCTATTAGGAGTATGTTATATTGTTCAATTGGTGTTTAGTTAACTGCTTGGTTTATTTGTTGTGGCTTGGTTCACTTGTTGTGGTGTTTAGTTAACTGCTTGGTTCAATTCTGCAATGCGATGTTCAATTGTTGTGGTTGCATTCTGTTATTGTATACCATGTGAGGAATAAATCGAATTTGGCTGTACTAAATACATGAGAAACAAATACAATTGCTATATTTCCAAGTTGTTAAGCATGCTTGGTTTGGTTAACTGTCTGATCTTCTATTGGGAGTATGTTATATTGTGCAATGTGGTGCTCAGTTAACGTTTGGTTCATTTGTTCTGGTGTTTAGTTAACTGCTTGGTTCAATTCTGCAATGCGATGTTCAATTGCTGTGGCTGCATTCTCATATTGTATACCATGTGAGGAATAAATCGAATTTGGCTCTACTAAATACATGAGAAACAAATACAATTGCTATATTTCCAAGTTGTTAAGCGTGCTTGGTTTGGTTAACTGTCTGATCTTCTATTAGGAGTATGTTATATTTTTCAATTGGTGTTTAGTTAACTGCTTGGTTCATTTGTTGTGGGTTGGTTCACTTGTTGTGGTGTTTAGTTAACTGCTTGGTTCAATTCTGCAATGCGATGTTCAATTGTTGTGGCTTCATTCTGTTATTGTATACCATGTGAGGAATAAATCGAATTTGGATGTACTAAATACATGAGAAACAAATACAATTGCTATATTTCCAAGTTGTTAAGCATGCTTGGTTTGGTTAACTATCTGATCTTCTATTAGGAGTATGTTATATTGTGCAATGTGGTGCTCAGTTAACGTTTGGTTCATTTGTTCTGGTGTTTAGTTAACTGCTTGGTTCAATTCTGCAATGCGATGTTCAATTCTTGTGGCTGCATTTTCTTATTGTATACCATGTGAGGAATAAATCGAATTTGGCTGTACTAAATACATGAGAAACAAATACAATTGCTATATTTCCAAGTTGTTAAGCATGCTTGGTTTGATTAACTGTCTGATCTTCTATTAGGAGTATGTTATATTGTGCAATGTGGTGCCCAGTTAACGTTTGGTTCATTTGTTGTGGTGTTTAGTTAACTGCTTGGTTCAATTCTGCAATGCGATGTTCAATTGATGTGGCTGCATTCTATTATTGTATACCATGTGAGGAATAAATCGAATTTGGCTGCACTTAATACATGAGAAACATATACAAGTGCTATATTTTCTAGTTCTTAATCATGCTTGGTTCGGATAAATGGGTTTTCCATGTGGCTTGAATTAATCTGATGAATCTGCAATGTGCTTATTTATCATCAACATATTTTACTGATAGCATGTGAACCCTTACTTAACCTGATGACTAACTACCTTATATGTGTTGCAGGGAAACAATGAGAATCACTGAGGTTTACAAGATGGTACTAACTATTATACCTTGCCTTTTTGTATTTTGTTGCCCCATTTCCAATATAGAGAAGATACTTATGCACATCCTTGTTTTCAGGCTTCACAGATGATTACCTCTCAAACCACCTCTGTGGTCAGGAGGAGAGGAAAGTTTTCATACAACACCCATGATTCAATATTGAAGTGTTCCTGAAGAGGTCGAAGGATGGACAGTCAATCATCCACAAGCACTGGCCTAAAGTTGCAAAGACCTTCAACATGAATGAAGGCTCAATATTCTCCTTCCGCTTCAGCAGTTTTCCAGATGAGATGCATCTCTCTATGTGCCGTCTATGATGCTAATTTCGAAAGGTTCTAGATGTTGCATGTGAAACTTGCTGTTGGTGCAGTTGTGTAATGGGGTAGCTGAGTGCTGAAGCTATATCATGTTGTACTCCGATGTATTTCAATTATGAAATCCTGCTTCCTTATATGGAAATGGAATATATTATGTGCTTAATATGAATGTCAATTAGATTAGTAAATGGATTATTAATAATAGGGCAATTAGCCTGCTAATTGGGTTTTCCTATTGCAAACGGTTAATGAAAAACCACCGTGGGCGATGACCTTAGGCAACGCACACAGTTTCTAGGAATAAACCGTGTTGGATCAATGAACAATCACACACGACATTCTCTTCAAAACTGTTTGCGTTACGCCAACTTGCGCAAACGTTTTCCTTGTAGTGACTGTGTGGGATGTATATACGAATGGAAATTTTTAGTGGTGACTGACTGTGTGGGATGTACTTACGACCGGAAATGATTTCGCCTGTATAATTGTAATTTTTTAGCAGTACTGTACGTATTTCTGTATTGAGTGCTCGCCGGTCGCACATGACCTCATTTTGCCGAGCGTGTGTGCCAGGAGGGCATATCCCAACGGTTTCTGGTTCGTGTGGGAACGACCCCCCTATCGCCCACACTCACTTGGCGACGGTTTCGAATGCCGTCGCGGAAAGGGGTTAAAAACCGTTTGTTTAGGACCGACGCGTACCAGTGACCTACTCATGCGTTGAGATCAAGGCATTCCAATCCAACCATTTGAACCTTGATTTCTAGCCTCCCCAAGTTGCTTTCCACTAAAATACTTCTCCTACCCAAGCCAAATATGTGAGAGAGTGATTGAGTGTTGAGGAGACTATCTTTTGAAGCACAAGAGCAAGGAGTTCATCATCAACACACCAACAGTTACCTTTTGGAGAGTGGTGTCTCCTCTATTGGTTAGGTGTTACT
Organism: Triticum aestivum; assembly: GCF_018294505.1. Taxonomy (NCBI): domain Eukaryota; kingdom Viridiplantae; phylum Streptophyta; class Magnoliopsida; order Poales; family Poaceae; genus Triticum; species Triticum aestivum. Next base: position 56,997,468 of record NC_057799.1, read on the forward strand.
TGGGAGCCTCCAAGATCATGTAGAGTTGAACCAAGGAGTTTGTAAGGGCAAGGAGATCGCCTACTTTGTGAAGATCTATCCTGAGTGAGGCTAGTCCTTCGTGGGCATAAGCCATGGTGGAATAGACTTCTTCATGGACCCTTCATGGGTGGAGCCCTCCGTGGACTCGCGTAGTCGTTACCTTCCCTAGGTTGAAGTCTCCATCAACGTGGATGTACGATAGCACCACCTATCAGAACCACGCAAAAAATCACCGTCTCTTCATTAGGTTTGATTTCTCTGATCCCTCATTTATGTTCATATGCCAAGTCTTTACTTTCCACTGCACTACTCTTAGACTTGCATGTGTAGGGTGTTGATTGACTTGGTAGAATTGGTAAAACTTGCCTAGAAGTAAAATTGGGAAAAGGATAAGTTTTTATTTGCTCAAGTAGTCTAACCACCACCCCGCCTCTAGACATACTTTTGATCCTACAGGTGGACCCCGTCCCAAGGCACACAAGGATAGAGTTCTCCACGATGCAAGCCTCCTACAAATTCTTCCTATCTCTTCAAGTGGGCGTGGCATGTCAAAGTAGTAACCATCGTCATCTCCTTTAGTTCCAACTGAATAAAATTCCTGTACTTGTAATCTTGTACGAGCAGCCAGCAAATCCTCCATATTCAGACACGTTGTTCCCTGCTTATCTCCTTATATGTAGAAACTAACCATACATGCTTCATTTCTTCTATCTCCTAAAAAACTAGAATTTTTACGTGAATCAATAGCATGCCAACCGAACCGTCCAAAATATGCGTACGTGCATGCAGTTTCTCGTGGAGACATATATAATTTGTTGTCCTCTTTCATCCGTATGGATGTTGGGATATGGTCCAACTTGACACAACGGTGAATGATACGTCTCCATCGTATCTACTTTTCCAAACTCTTTTGCCCTTGTTTTGGACTCTAATTTCCATGTTTTGAACGAAACTAACCCGGACTGACGCTGTTTTCACCAGAATTGCCTTGGTTATATTTTTGTGCAGAAATAAAAGTTCTCGGAATGACCTGAAAATACACGAAGAATATTATTGGAATAAATAAAAAATATTGGCGAAAGAATCAACCAGAGGGGACCCACCAGCTGTCCACAAGGGTGGAGGGCGCCCCCCCTACCTTGTGGGTCCCCTGGACCTCCACCGACCTCAACTCCAACTCTATATATTCACGCTCGTGGAGAAAAAAAACAGAGAGAAGGATTCATTGCGTTTTAAGATACGGAGCCGCCGCGACCTCCTGTTCTTCATCGGGAGGGCAGATCTAGAGTTCGTTCAGGGCTCCGAAGAGGGGGATTCGTCGTCGTCATCATCACCAACCTTCCTCCATCACCAATTTCATGATGCTCACCGCCTTGCGTGAGTAATTCCATCGTAGGCTTGCAAGACGGTGATGGGTTGGATGACATTTACCATGTAATCGAGTTAGTTTTGTTAGGGTTTGATCCCTAGTATCCAGTATGTTCTGAGATTGATGTTGCTATGACTTTGCTTTGCTTAATGCATGTCACTAGGGCCCGAGTGCCGTGATTTCAGATCTGAATCTATTTTGTTTTCGTGAATATATTTGTGTTCTTGATCCTATCTTGCAAGTTGTAGACACCTATTAGGAGTTATGATCCGCATACCCTAAGGTGATAATAATTGGGATTCTTTCCGGTGATTACCGTAGTTTGAGGAGTTCATGTATTCACTAAGAGCTAATGCTTTGGTACGGTTCTCTATTAAAAGGAGGCCTTAATATCCCTTAGTTTCCATTAGGACCCCGCTGCCACGGGAGGGTAGGACAGAAAATGTCATGCATGTTGTTTTCCATCAGCACGTATGACTATATTCGGAATACATGCCGACATTATATTGATGAATTGGAGCTAGTTCTGTGTCACCCTAGGTTATAACTGTTGCATGATGAATGCCATCTGACATAATTATCCATCATTGATCCATTGCCTACGAGCTTTTCACATATTGATCTTTGCTACGTTACTTTGCCGCTGCCACTGTTACAATTGCTACAAAACTGCTATTGTTACTTTTGTCACCGTTACCGTTACTTCCATACTACTTTGCTACTAAAAACTTTGCTGCAGATATTAAGTCTTTCAGGTGTGGTTGAATTGACAACTTAGCTGCTAATACTTGAGAATATTCTTTGGCTCCCCTTCTGTCAAATCAATAAATTTGGGTTGAATACTCTACCCTCAAAAACTGTTACGATCCCCTATACTTGTGGGTTATCAAGACCTTTTTCTGGTGCTGTTGCCGGGGATCATACCTTCAAGCACTAACCTCCCCGGCAACGGCGCCAGAAACTGCTTGATGTCTACTACACAACCTTCTTCTTGTAGACGTTGTTGGGCCTCCAAGTGCAGAGGTTTGTAGGACAGTAGCAAATTTCCCTCAAGTGGATGACCTAAGGTTTATCAACCCGTGGGAGGCGTAGGATGAAGATGGTCTCTCTCAAACAACCCTGCAACCAAATAACAAAGAGTCTCTTGTGTCCCCAACACACCCAATACAATGGTAAATTGTATAGGTGCACTAGTTCGGCGAACAGATGGTGATACAAGTGCAATATAGATGATAGATATGAGTATTTGTGATCTGAAAAATATAAAAACAACAAGGTAGCAAGTGGTAAAAGTGAGCGTAAACGGTATTGCAATGCTAGGAAACAAGGCCTAGGGTTCATACTTTCACTAGTGCAAGTTCTCTCAACAATAATAACATAATTGGATCATATAACTATCCCTCAACATGCAACAAAGAGTCACTCCAAAGTCACTAATAGCGGAGAACAAACGAAGAGATTATGGTAGGGTATGAAACCACCTCAAAGTTATCCTTTCTGATCGATCTATTCAAGAGTCCGTAATAAAATAACATGAAGCTTTTCTTTCCGTTCGATCTATCATAGAGTTCGTACTAGAATAACACCTTAAGACACAAATTAACCAAAACCCTAATGTCACCTAGATACTCCAATGTCACCTCAAGTATCCGTGGGTATGATTATACGATATGCATCACACAATCTCAGATTCATCTATTCATCCAACACAAAGAACTTCAAAGAGTGCCCCAAAGTTTCTACCGGAGAGTCAAGACGAAAACGTGTGCCAACCCCTATGCATAAGTGCACGAGGTTACGGAACCCGCAAGTTGATCACCAAAACATACATCAAGTAGATCACGTGATATCCCATTGTCACCACAGATAAGCACATGCAAGACATACATCAAGTGTTCTCAAATCCTTAAAGACTCAATCCGATAAGATAACTTCAAAGGGAAAACTCAATTCATTACAAGAGAGTAGAGTGGGAGAAACATCATAAGATCCAACTATAGTAGCAAAGCTCGCGGTACATCAAGATCGTGCCAAATCAAGAACACGAGAGAGAGAGAGATCAAACACATAGCTACTGGTACATACCCTCAGCCCCGAGGGTGAACTACTCCCTCCTCGTCATGGAGAGCGCCGGGATGATGAAGATGGCCATCGCATAGGGATTCCCCCCTCCGGCAGGGTGCCGGAACGGGTGTAGATTGGTTTTCGGTGGCTACAGAGGCTTGCGGCGGCGGAACTCCCGATCTAGGTTATGTTTGGAAGTTTGGGTATATATAAGAGGTGTTGGCATCGGGAACAAGTCAGGTGGGTCTCCGGGCTATCCACGAGGTAGGGGCGCGCCCAGGGAGGTGGGCGCGCCTGCCACCCTCGTGGGCAGCCTGATACTCTTCTGGCCCAACTCTTTTACTCCATGGCCTTCTTCTGGTCCAAAAATAAGCTCTGTCAAGTTTCAGGTCAATTGGACTCCGTTTGGTTTTCCTTTTCTGCGATACTCAAAAACAAGGAAAAAACAGAAACTGGCACTGGGCTCTAGGTTAATAGGTTAGTCCCAAAAATCATATAAAATAGCATATAAATGCATATAAAACATCCTAGAAGGATAATATAATAGCATGAATACTTCATAAATTATAGATACGTTGGAGACGTATCAGCATCCCCAAGCTTAATTCATGCTCGTCCTCGAGTAGGTAAATGATAAAAGAAATAATTTATGAAGTGTGAATGCTAGCAGGTGCACAAGTTTGATCAATGATAATTTCAATCACCTTTTCTAGCATCATTATATGTCATAACAGTAGCTCATCTCATAAAACTTTTCATGATCAAGTAACAAGCTATTCACATGTTAAAGTATAGATCATAATCTTTTTTGAAAACTAACAAACTACGTTCCGAGTCATCAAACAATTGCAATTCATCTTATTTTCAGGAAGGGTCTATGTAAGAGCTTTGATTTAGCAAATCCCACATACTCAACTATCATATAGTCTTCCATGATTGCTACCACTCAAAGCATATTTTTAGAACAAATAGCATCCATCGAACACAGAGAAAGATAGGGGCTTAATGTTTCGCCTCCCAACTTATTTATCATATAGATAATTGTCAACAATAATAATTCATGATAAAATATATTTGAGTGGCCATATATGCTTAGATCTTTCTCCACCACATGATGCTTGCCAACTAAAAAGTAGGTTGGAATGAGAAGGAATACTACTGACTCTTGCATAAAGTAAAATATAGGCCCTTCGCAGAGGGAAGCAGGGATTTGCAGAGGTGCCAGAGCTCGAAGCTTTAAAACAGAGATGAAAATAATTTTGAGAGGTATGCTTTCATTGTCAACATAACGACCAAGAGTTCCCAATATCTTCCATACTAGATACATTATAGGCAGTTCCCAAACAGAAAGGTAAAGATTTTACTCCCCCTCCACCAACAATCACACTCCATGGCTTGTCTGAAACAACGGGTGCCGTCCAACTATCAACAATCCTGGGGGAGTTTGTTTAAATTATTTGCGAATTTGTTTTTGATCTTTTGATCATAGGACTAGGCATCCCATTTACCAGCCATTTTCTCGTGAATGATGAGTGGAGTCCACTCATCGTGAGAATAACCCACCTAGCATGGAAGATACTGACAGGCCCTAGTCGCTACATGAGCGATTCGGGCATACAAAACAGATTATTATTTGAAGGTTTAGAGTTTGGCACATGCAAATTTACTTGGAACGACAGGTAAATACCGCATATAGGTAGATATGGTGGACACTCATGGAAGAAACTTGGTTCAAGGAATTTGTATGCACAAGCAGTATTCCCGCTTAGTACAGATATTTTGGCTAGCAAAGGATTCTAAATAGCAAGCACCACATGTTAGAGGATCCATAACAATATAACTTCTATACAAATATACCCAAGCATAAGTCATTATGTTGCCTTCCTTTTCCAACTTCAACTAATTTGCTCAGGTTTGAAAATAATTAATGGGGCTCACAATCATAGAAGATGTCCAGGATAGTATATTTATATGTGAAATCTCTCTTCCTTCAATATTCTTTCATGAATTGTTTAAGTGACCAATACAATGTTTGCTAACCTTCAATAAATTTACCACCTCTACTTCTTATATGTGAAGGCATTACTCCCCATGGGAAAGGCATATGAAACATATATAATTTCAGATTTATGACATTCAACCATTTACTCATAGGATATAAGTGAAGCACACGAGTAAATGACAAACTACTCCAAAAAGATATAAGTGAAGATCAATGAGTAGTTAAATAATTATGTAGCTATGTGAAGACTCTCTCTCATTTAAGAATTTCAGATCTTGGTATATTATTCAAACAGCAAGCAAAACAAAATAAAACGACATTTCAAGGATAGCACTCATCATGTGAAGAAGCAAAAAACTTAGGCTCAACCGATACTAACCGATAATTGTTGAAGAAGAAAGGTGGGATGCCTACCGGGGCATCCCCGAGCTTAGATGCTTGAGACTTCTTGAAATATTATCTTGGGGTGCCTTGGGCATCCCCAAGCTTGAGCTTTTGTGTCTCCTTAATTCCTCTCATATCACGGTTTCCTAAATCTCGAAAGCTTCATCCACACCAAACTCAACAAGAACTCGTGAGATAAGTTAGTATAAACTAATGCAAAAACCTTATCATTTTCTACTGTAACAAATCACTAAAATTATTATTCAACATTGCATACTAAATGCCTCTGCATATTTAATACTCATATCCTCAAATAGAATCATTAAACAAGCAAACATATGCAAACAATGCAAACATAACAGCAATCTGCCAAAAAAGTACAGTCTGTAAAGAATGCAAGATTCATCATACTTCCCTAACTCCAAACATTATGAAATTCTACCACACTGTAGAAAATTTATCAGAGCTTATTATGCAAAAAGTTTCAACATTTTATCACATTCTGACTTTTCTAGGGAATTTTTGCAACAGCGGTAAACTTTCTGTTTTGAAACAGCAACATGTATACTTGCAAAATAAGCATGGTAAAAGCTATCCTTGACATTTTTATTGAAACTAGAGATGCAAAACATTATTATAAATAAAAGAAAGCAAATACTAACAAAATAAAATGACGCTCCAAGCAAAACACATATCATGTGGTGAATAAAAATATAGCTCCAAGTAAAGTTACCGATGAACGAAGAAGAAAGAGGGGATGCCATCCGGGGCATCCCCAAGATTAGGCTCTTCGTTGTCCTTGAATATTACCTTGGGGTGCCTTGGGAATCCCCAAGCTTAGGCTCTTGCCACTCCTTATTCCATAGTCCATCGAATCTTTACCCAAAACTTCAAAACTTCACAACACAAAACTTAACAGAAAACTCATAACCTCCGGTAGTATAAGAAAATAAATCACCACTTAGGTACTGTTGTTAACTCATTCTAAATTCATATTGGTGTAATATCTACTGTATTCCAACTTCTCTATGGTTCATACCCTCCGATACTACACATAGATTCATCAAAAGAAGCAAATAACACAATGAAAACAGAATCTGTCAAAAACAGAACAGTCTGTAGTAATCTGTATAAAACGTATAATTCTGGAACTCCAAAAATTCTGAAATAAATTGCTGGACCTGAGGAATTTTTCTATTAATCATCTGCAGAAATAATCAACCTAATAGCACTCTCCAGTAAAAAATGGCAGCTAATCTCGTGAGCGCAAAAGTTTCTGTTTTTTACAGCAAGATCATAAAGACTTCACCCAAGTCTTCCCAAAGGTTCTACTTGGCACATACACAAATTAAAACATAAAACCACATCTAACCAGAGGCTAGATGAATTATTTATTACTAAATAGGAGCAAAAGGCAAAGAACAAAAATAAAATTGGGTTGCCTCCCAACAAGCGCTAACGTTTAACGCCCCTAGCTAGGCATGATGATTTCAATGATGCTCACATAAAAGATAAGAATTGAAACATAAAGAGAGAATCATGAAGAATATGACGCATATTTAAGTCTAACCCACTTCCTATGCATTGGGATTTTGTGAGAAAACAACTTATGGGAACAATAATCAACTAGCATAGGGAGGCAAAACAAGCATAACTTCAAAACTTTAAGCACATAGAGAGGAAACTTGATATTATTGCAATTCCTACAAGCATATGTTCCTCCCTCATAATAATTTTCAGTAGAATCATGAATGAATTCAACAATATAACCAGCACCTAAAGCATTCTTTTCATGATCTACAAGCATAGAAAATTTACTACTCTCTACATAAGCAAAATTCTTCTCAATCGGAATAGTGGGAGTATCATAAGAGACTCGAATACTATAAATTGTTTCCACGTTAAAAGAGTAGTGTTCAGAAAAAGGGTAATCATAATCATGACAAGTTTTATAAATATAATCATCACTACTCTTTATAGCATAAGTATCATCACAATAATCATCATAGGTAGCAACTTTGTTCTCATCATAATCAATTGAAACCTCTTCCAAGATAGTGGAATCATTACTGAATAAAGTCATGACCTCTCCAAATCCACTTTCATAATTATCACAATAAGATTCAACATCCTCCAAAATAGTGGGATCATTACTTACTAAAGTTGACACTCTTCCAAACCCACTTTCATCAATATAATCATCATAAGTAGGAGGCATGCTATCATCATAACAAATTTGCATATCAAAACTTGGGAGGCTAAAAATATCATCTTCATTAGACATAGCATCCCCAAGCTTGGGACAAACATTAATTGCAGCAAATAAATTCTCAAACATGTCATTCTCATCAAACATAGCATCCCCAAGCTTGGACCTTTTCATATCATAAGCATAATCACTCTCATCATTAATAGTATGGATAGCACCAATAATATAGCAATTATCATCATCACAATGAGTAATAGGAGCAACATAATTTGGGAGGGATACCTTTTCACCTTTGCTTCTCCGTCTTTTCTTTTTCTTCTTCGCATCATGTGTGGGTTTAATCCTCTTTTCGGAGCTCCTTATTAATGAGATTGGTTGAATAGGAGGTTCCTCCTCGTTACCTGATTCATCATAAGAAATAATAGGAGAATATTGGGAAGTCTCTTCCCTTTCATTAGTATTCTCTTCATCTTCTATTTGTTTTCTTGTCTTTATGTAATTGGCAATATAAGGATTTTCAATGCAATTCACCGCACAATACATAAAAATTTCTTCTAGATCAAAATCAAGAAATCTATCAAGATTAAATTTTGGAATACCCTCAGTTATACGTTTCATTTCTTCATACCCCAAAAGAAGACTAAGCTCTTTATGATGCTCAAGGGTAATCAAGTTATCACAATTTTTGGACACGATTTGATCATGAAACAAATAGCATTGGAGCTTTAAATGACCATGTTCATTGCAAAGTTCACAAGGATGGCGATAAATATTGAATCTTTCAGCACAATCATCTAGCCTTTATTGCAACCATTTAATTACAAAATACTTATGCCTCTTGCAAAATCTATCTTCCCTATTTGGTGTGTACTTGCAAGCTCTATGTATTCCACAAAAGTTGACATGCTTATAAGAGACATTTTCATCATGACTAGTGCAATCATCATTAGTACTATGGATATTCAAAGAATCCATACTAACAACATAGCAATCATGCTCATCATTCAAAGATTTAGTGCCAAACATTCTAATGCATTCTTCCTCTAGCAATTGAGCACAATTATCGGAATCCTTATTTTCATGAAAGCTATTAAAAAGATGAAGCATATGAGGCACCCTCAATTCCATTTTTTTGTGGTTTTATTTTATAAACTAAACTAGTGATAAAACAAGAAACTAAAAGATTCGATTGCAAGATCTAAAGATATACCTTCAAGCACTCACCTCCCCGGCAACGGCGCCAGAAACTGCTTGATGTCTACTACACAACCTTCTTCTTGTAGACGTTGTTGGGCCTCCAAGTGCAGAGGTTTGTAGGACAGTAGCAAATTTTCCTCAAGTGGATAACCTAAGGTTTATCAATCCGTGGGAGGCGTAGGATGAAGATGGTCTCTCTCAAACAACCCTGCAACCAAATAACAAAGAGTCTCTTGTGTCCCCAACACACCCAATACAATGGTAAATTGTATAGGTGCACTAGTTCGGCGAAGAGATGGTGATACAAGTGCAATATGGATGATAGATATGAGTATTTGTAATCTGAAAATATAAAAAAAGCAAGGTAGCAAGTGGTAAAAGTGAGCGTAAACGGTATTGCAATGCTAGGAAACAAGGCCTAAGGTTCATACTTTCACTAGTGCAAGTTCACTCAACAATAATAACATAATTGGATCATATAACTATCCCTCAACATGCAACAAAGAGTCACTCCAAAGTCACTAATAGCGGAGAACAAATGAAGAGATTATGGTAGGGTACGAAACCACCTCAAAGTTATCCTTTCTGATCGATCTATTCAAGAGTCCGTAGTAAAATAACATGAAGCTATTCTTTTCGTTTGATCTATCATAGAGTTCATACTAGAATAACACCTTAAGACACAAATCAACCAAAACCCTAATAGCACCTAGATACTCCAATGTCACCTCAAGTATCCGTGGGTATGATTATACGATATGCATTACACAATCTCAGATTCATCTATTCAACCAACACAAAGAACTTCAAAGAGTGCCCCAAAGTTTCTACCAGAGAGTCAAGACGAAAACGTGTGCCAACCCCTATGCATAAGTTCACGAGGTTACGGAACCCGCAAGTTGATCACCAAAACATACATCAAGTAGATCACGTGATATCCCATTGTCACCACAGATAAGCACATGCAAGACATACATCAAGTGTTCTCAAATCCTTAAAGACTCAATCCGATAAGATAACTTCAAAGGGAAAACTCAATCCATTACAAGAGAGTAGAGGGGGAGAAACATCATAAGATCCAACTATAGTAGCAAAGCTCGCGGTACATCAAGATCGTGCCAAATCAAGAACACGAGAGAGAGAGAGAGAGAGAGAGATCAAACACATAGCTACTGGTACATACCCTCAGCCCCGAGGGTGAACTACTCCCTCCTCGTCATGGAGAGCGCCGGGATGATGAAGATGGCCACCGGAGAGGGATTCCCCCCTCCGGCAGGGTGCCGGAACGGGTCTAGATTGGTTTTCGGTGGCTACAGAGGCTTGCGGCGGCGGAACTCCCGATCTAGGTTATGTTCTGGAGGTTTGGTATATATAAGAGGTGTTGGCGTCGGGAACAAGTTAGGGGGGTCTCCGGGCTGTCCACGAGGTAGGGGGCGCGCCCAGGGGGGTGGGCACGCCTCCCACCCTCGTGGGCAGCCCGGGACTCTTCTGGCCCAACTCTTTTATCCATGGCCTTCTTCTGGTCCAAAAATAAGCTCCGTCAATTTTCAGGTCAATTGGACTCTGTTTGGTTTTCCTTTTCTGCGATACTCAAAAACAAGGAAAAAAGAGAAACTGACACTAGGCTCTAGGTTAATAGGTTAGTCCCAAAAATCATATAAAATAGCATATAAATGCATATAAAACATCCTAGAAGGATAATATAATAGCATGAATACTTCATTAATTAGAGATATGTTGGAGACGTATCAGTAGCTAGTGACTTTCTTGCTTGTAAGGATAGAGATGATCTTAAGAAATTATTATGCAAGTGGAAAGAAAAATCCTTGGATGCTAGAATGCAATATGATCCTAAGTTTGCTACTTCACCTATCTTTGTTAATGATAAGGATTATGAATTCTCCGTCGATCCTGAGTTAATTACTTTGGTTGAATCCGGTCATTTTCATGGTTATGAATCTGAAACTGTTGTGGCACATATTACAAAATGGAATGATATAGCCACCCTATTTGCTCATGAGGAAAAATTCGCTCTTACTATATTCTTAAGTTGTTTCCTTTCTCGTTAAACGGTGATGCTAAGTTATGGTTTAATTCTCTTGCTCCTGGTTGTGTGCATAGTCCCCAGGATATGATTTACTACTTCTCTGAAAAATATTTCCCTTCTCCTAAGAAACAAGCTGCTTTAAAGGAAATATTTAACTTTGTGCAAATTGAAGAAGAGAGTCTCCCACAAGCTTGGGGGAGGCTTCTCCAATTACTTAATGCTTTGCCTGATCATCCTCTCAAGAAAAATGAAATACTTAATATCTTTTATAATGGACTAACCGATGCTTCTAGGGACCACCTAGATAGTTGTGCTGGTTGTGTTTTCAGGGAAACAACTGTTGACCAAGCTGAATTGCTACTGAATAATATATTGAGTAATGATAATGATTGGACACTTCCTGAACCAACTCCTAAGCCAACTCCGAAGAAAAGAGGTATTCTATTTCTCAGTCCTGAAGATATGCAAGAGGCAAAGAAATCTATGAAAGAAAAAGGTATTAAAGTTGAAGATGTTAAGAATTTACCACCTATTGAAGAAATACATGGTCTTGATAACCCGACACAGGCATTAGAGGTAAATTCTCTCTATAGATTTTATGAAGGTGGTATTCCTTATAATAAGTCTGCTAGTCAATGCTTGGATGAGTTTGATAATTTTATTGTTAAATAAGAAAATTTCAATGCTTATGTTAGTAGACAATTGAAACGTAATGCTTACATGCTTGACTGCTTGGGTGATTGCATGAGTAGAACTGTTAGTGATCTTAAGATTATAAGTAAGCATGCTTCCATGGTTAAAACGCAAGTAGAACATACTTCAGGCACAGGATGATTTGCTCAATGAGTTGAATAGTAAGAACAATATAATGTTGTTAGGGTTATGACTAGAGGTGGTAAGATGACCCAGGAACCTTTGTATCCTGAAGGCCATCCTAAGAGAGTTCAGCAAGATTCTCAGAGAATTAACACTACTAGTCGTCAACCCATGCATTCGCACGGGCTAGCCAACAAATGTGAGTGCTAATGAAAATTTTATGTCGTAACCAACTTAAATTCATCATCAATGTGAGTGCTACTTGGAACATGGTTCTTTATTATTTTGCACTTTTTTTGATAAATTATGCTAATAATGGTACACAGATATAATTTGCTGGTAATATTACAAATTCTACGCATATATTAGCATTAAAATTGAACATAAAAAAGCCATGCCTGTTCAACATTATAACACATTGTTGGAAAAAAAAATCTTATCTCTAGTTCTTCAGTCTACAACACTATGCAATATTAGCAATCTAGAAAGTTTTCAATTAACAAATCATGTTTAGAGCTCCAACACTATGCAAGGTCTTGGTGCACATCACTTCTCGTTGGTTTGTATATCTAATAATCCAGGGATATCCAAATCCTACATTACCTTCAAAATTAAAATGATATACTAATTGATAAATTTATATAGTGTTTTTTCCTGTCTTTCATAATTATTGTTCATGTAACAAACAGTGTGGTACAATCTTCACCAGTTTGTTTAATATAGTATCTGCCAGTCATATATATTGACTGCATAAGACAACTCTAAGAAATGTCTACCAGTTGTGTTTTAGGGCACCCGATTCACAAACCATATCATGTTGTCGCAAGGGTACAGGACAATACGATATATATTATATTAAATTCTAAACCTTAAATAACCTTGTCTTTTAGAGTTTTCCCCCATAGTGTTTGTTTTTCAAAACCATGTGCCATGGTATCCTGCAACAATCATGGTGCAGTAAGAATATGTAATTTTCTATCATTAAAATTTTGTGTTCCTGTAGTTCAATATATAACAGCATTACGGCACTTCAATAAGAAACAAAAGAATATAACAACTCTGTCCTTCTATTTCATTGGTATTTTGTATCCATCTGGTTAAAAAATCCAAGGTAAAATTTTATCAAAATGAGGCGATCCAGATAAAACCTGTTGTAGGCAATTGGACATGCTCCTTCTGGACTCTCAAATATTTCTTGATGCACCTTGACTACGACAAAGGCGCAGATCAAGACGGTTCAAACAACTTCTTGTACGTATTTTGGTATAACTTTGTCTCCATGTACATCAAGGTCAGGTCATGATTTTTTGGCAAATCGATTGTATAGGTAGTAACTGTGGAAGAAAACTACATAAGAATTATATCATGCATATACACTACCACAAATCAATGTCCTACACCACTCAATTCAGTATCATCATCGCCACACAGATTTTACATGGATTCCACTTCCATGTGGTGGAAGATAAATGCCACAATAGAAGATGTATAGATCAGTACATAGATTTGATTGCACCAATGAATACTAACCTATAGGTCTCTGACGTCTTAGCCTGCTGATCACGTTTCACCGTTGTACATGTATGCATGCATCAACAGTGTGCATGATGTTTATTCTATGGAGATGGAAATAAGCCCATCGTCTCCAATTGAAGCTGCTTATATGGCGCCACACATTCCCGTTGTAGACGATGATGCTACTCCTGCTCAAACATGCAGCAACCGCCACAGCCCAAGAGAAACGGAGATCCGGTAACTCACGCAGATAAAACTTCGTGGCATGATATATTGAGATGAGACAATAGATGGGGGATCATTACTACGTACTACTTGTAGATAACAAAGTTATTTAACTTAAAGGTAAGATTGTGATAAGGTAAGCAATAAATTGTACTACATTTTTACAAACGTACCTGCTGTATATACTATATAGTGTACCCTCTGTGGAGCAACAGACACATACTTCGGTTCATGCTTATATATACGCCTGCAACCATGCTAGTATTGCACATTCGAAATTGATATGTACATTACCAATATCATTTGTCTATAGGAGATTATTGCATACCTCGACATGAATATATGGAGTCCCGGGTGTTCCTGGTCTATTGAACTGGACGAAAGCAGCCATGGCTTGTGGAACAACTCGTCTCGGCAGCGCTGCCTTGAACAATCCCAGGTTCTCTGATGTCTCCGTGCCTTATGGCGTCTAGCACGCTGGGTCTCCAATTCTATTTCTTCCTGTCTATAATGAATTACATACTGCATATACTATTCTGTAGAAAATAAAGAAGTATAATACCACAATAATTAGATTTAAGACAACTCAAGAAAAAGATAAGTGTTGAGAAGTGAAACATGTCGTACCATCTTGATCCCTCTAAATTTTCAAAGCAGTTTTTTCCTCCAATGAGAGAATAGGCTGGGCTGCACCTGCAGTTGCTTTTGGGATTTTTCATAGGCTGCTCATAGGCTGCTCCTGTCCATCGATAATGCGCACAACACAGAAGCAAAACGCCTGCATAGTAGGTCTGCTAATCTGAAAGTTGGACGACATACTACTCTCCAACCATGATGGAGAATCCTCTCATGGGTCATTCTGCCATGCATCGACATACAGGGTATATTCACATTAAGCCGGCCTCACCAAAGCCTTCGTCTAGGTTGCAACGGCCTGCCACTATTCAATTGACGATCTGACTCGTTCTTGTATGTTTGATTGATCGGTGTCTTTGATGCAATTCTGGGCTAAACTCCTAGCTAGCCTCAATCCGATCTGTCATGGCTACAACCGCGTAGAGGCAGACGAGGCCTACGTTGAAGAGAGGCCATGAGGATGCAGAGGCCGCAACGCCTCCTTTAGCCGAACCAACAAAAAATCAATTGGAGGCTTAGGGACGGGAGTGATAGCGAGATCAAAACTCGTCGCCTATCAGGACTGTTAGCAGGAGGAGGAAGGGCAGAGCGTCGCCTATCAGGACTCTCAGCAGGAGGAGGTGGGGGAGATGGGTTTCGGATCTTCTCCGAGGGAATCGTGATTTGTTCCTTCATGAGGAAGGAGAGGCGAGGACGTTTATCTGTTCCTTCGTGAGGAGGAAGAAAGGAGAGACGACGTTTATCTGGGTGAGGGAACGTGATTCCTGATTATTATTATTTTAATAGTAATCATGATTTGTTACTTCGTGAGCAGGAAGGAGAGAAGGAGAGGATCGCTTGGATTACTAACCATCTAATTAATCTGCTTCCAGTAGTCTTTGGTACACCCACACCTCCTCGGCTGGCCTAAAAAAGATGTTGGATTACTGCATGGGAAGAGCTTGAAAACTGATTATATTCAAGATTTCTAATATTGGAGAGGAACACGACCACATGAAGCAGTAGAGGATGGATTTCATCATACATGTTTCTCTTAGATCGATTCGAGCTCGGATCGAACACTGAAATCATGAACCTACCGCAGGCTAGACGCATCAGGGTTGATCCATGATGGGTGAGGACTTGCAGCTATTGGAGAGGATCGATCAACCTCTGGTCGGGACCCGGGCAGTGGCGGTGAACGGATGTGTGCCAGGGACGGCAGAGTTTTTTTTAGAGGGGACGGCAGAGTTCTTTTGGAAAGAAGGAAACGTGCACATAGAAGGAAACATATTTGTTAGAGAACTGGCAAGAAACAGATGAGATTATCTCTAGTATCGTACCTTTTCTGGTTTCTAGCATGGGAAATCAACCTATCTTTGTTAGTATCGTACCTTTTCTGGTTTCTAGTGTGGGAAATCAACCTATCTTTGTTGATCGTTTGTTAGATCGGAGGTGTTTTTTTTCTTTTGCTGACCTCTCATAATTTTTAGGGAACTTTTATAACGTGGGAATTTCTAGGATCGATCTACACCGTAATAACTTGGCCCCATCAGATTAACGGCTCCTAATTATTGATTAACATGAGAATTTCTTGGGAGCCTGTAATTAGTATAGGTTGGTATAGTATAGATTTCTAGGATCGATCTACACCGTAATAACTTGGCCCCACCAGATTAACGGCTCCTAATTACTGATTAACGTGAGAATTTCTTGGGAGCGTAATTAGTATAGGTAGGTATAGGTATAGGTATAGAATGCACCTAGTCCTCCTAGTAATAAAAAGAATAGGAAAACTGGTAGGACTTTGCATGCTCCTAGTGAACCTGTTACAGACACACCTGAGAATCCTAATGATATTTCTATTTGTTAATGATGATGTTCATGTTGATGCTCGACCTCGTAATGATAATGATGTGGAGATTGAACCTGCTGTTGATCTTAATGACCCACAGTCTAAGAATCAACGTTATGATAAGAGAGACTTCATTGCTAGGAAACACGGTAAAGAAAGAGAACCATGGGTTCAGAAACCCATGCCCTTTCCTCCTAAACCATCCAAAAAAAGGATGATGAGGATTTTGAGCACTTTGTTGAAATGCGTAGACCTGTCTTTTTGTTGGGGAACGTAGCAATAATTCAAAATTTTCCTACGTGTCACCAAGATCAATCTGGGAGATGCTAGCAACGAGAGAGAGGGAGTGCATCTTCATACCCTTGAAGATCACTAAGCGGAAGCGTTACAAGAACGCGGTTGATGGAGTCGTACTCGTGGCGATTCAAATCGCGGAAGATCCGATCTAGCGCCGAACGGACGGCGCTTCCGCGTTCAACACACGTAACGGCATGGTGGCAATGGAGCTCGTGGTTCTCCGGCAGGGCTTCGCCAAGCACAACGGAGGAGGAGGAGATGTATGAGGAGGAAGGGGGCTGCGCCAAGGGAAGGGTATGGCTGCCCTCCCACCCCCTCACTATATATAGGGGGAAGGGGAGAGGGGGCCGGCCCCTCTAGATGGATCTAGAGGAGGAGGCGGCGGCCAGGGGAAACCCTAGATGGGTTTGGGCGCCCCCACCCCTAGAAAACTTGCCCCCCAAGCCGGGAGGGGCGGCTGCCCTAGGGGTGGCGCCCCCACCTCTCTTGGTTATGTGAGAGGGGTTGGGAGGGGCGCACAGCCCCTAGTGGGCTGGTTTGCCCCTTCCCCTTGGCCCATAAGGCCCCCCAACGCTCTTCGGGGCCTCCGAAACCCCTTTCGGACATGCTGGCCATAGCCTGGTACCCCCGGAATAATTCCGGACTCCAATACCCTTCGTCCAATATACCGATCTTCACCTCTGGACCATTCTGGAGCTCCTCGTCATGTCCGGGATCTCATCCGGGACTCCGAACAACCTTCGGTAACCACATACTATTTCCCATAACAACTCTAGCGTCACCGAACCTTAAGTGTGTAGACCTACGGGTTCGGGAACCATGCAGACATGACCGAGACGTTCTCCGGCCAATAACCAACAGCAGGATCTGGATACCCATGTTGCCCCCCACATGTTCCACGATGATCTCATCGGATGAACCACGATGTCGGGGATTCAATCAATCCCGTATACAATTCCCTTTGTCTATCGGTATGTTACTTGCCCGAGATTCGATCGTCGGTATCCCAATACCTCGTTCAATCTCGTTACCGGCAAGTCTCTTTACTCGTTCCGTAATGCATGATCCCGTGGCTAACTCCTTAGTCACATTGAGCTCATTATGATGATGCATTACCGAGTGGGCCCAGAGATACCTCTCTGTCATACGGAGTGACAAATCCCAGTCTCGATTCGTGCCAACCCAACAGACACTTTCGGAGATACCTGTAGTGCACCTTTATAGCCACCCAGTTACGTTGTGACGTTTGGTACACCCAAAGCATTCCTACGGTATCCGGGAGTTGCACAATCTCATGGTCTAAGGAAAGGATACTTGACATTTGAAAAGCTCTTAGCAAACGAACTACACGATCTTGTGCTATGCTTAGGATTGGGTCTTGTCCATCACATCATTCTCCTAATGATGTGATCCCATTATCAATGACATCCAATGTCCATGGTCAGGAAACCATAACCATCTATTGATCAACGAGCTAGTGAACTAGAGGCTTACTAGGGACATGTTGTGGTCTATGTATTCACACATGTATTACGGTTTCCATTTAATACAATTATAGCATGAACAATAGACAATTATCATGAACAAGGAAATACAATAATAACCATTTTATTATTGCCTCTAGGTTTCCAACACTTTTTGCGTATGTGTTTGACTGATATTCTGAAAATGTCTCCTTATGCTAAGTATATGAAAGATATTGTTACAAATAAAAGAAAGATACCTGAAGCTGAAATTTCCACCATGCTTGCTAATTACACTTTTAAGGGTGGAATACCAAAGAAACTAGGAGACCCAGGAATACCAACTATACCGTGCTCCATTAAAAGAAACCATGTTAGAACTGCTTTATGTGATTTGGGAGCCGGTGTTAGTGTTATGCCTTTCTCTTTATATCGTAGACTTGGATTGAATAAGTTGACACCTACTGAAATCTCTTTGCAAATGGTTGATAAATCAACTGCTATACCCATCGGTATTTGTGAGGATGTGCCTATTGTGGTTGCAAACGTTACTATCTTAACGGACTTTGTTATTCTTGATATTCCCGAGGACGACAGTATGTCCATCATCCTTGGTAGACCCTTTTTAAATACTGCAAGTGGTGTTATTGATTGCAACAAGGGCAATGTCACTTTTCATGTTAATGGTAATGAGCATACGGTACACTTTCCGAAGAAACAACCTCAAGTGAATAGCATCAATTCTATTGGAAAATTTTCAACTATTACTATTGGAGGTTTTGAATTCCCTCTTCCTACTATCAAAAAGAAATATGATATTCTTATTGTTGGGGACATGCATATCCCCATTGAGATAACCTAGTGTTATTCGAAAATTCTCCAGTTTCATGTTATCCAAAAGAAGTTTGTTAATAAGACCTTGTTAATGGATTCCTTTTGATGAGCATGAGATGGATGAATTTAGAAAGCACAACCTTGTGTACCCACCTTTTACTTTCTGGTATTTAGAATAAATAAAGCAAAAATACTATTATCTGTCTATTTTCTGATTTATCCGTGCAATAAAAAAATGTCCCGAAAATAAAAGTTCTCCAAATGCCCTAAAAATTTAGTATGATTTTTTATAGAATATTTGAGATTTTTTGGCACTGAGTACACACCAGGGGGCTGCACTAGTGGACCACAAGGGTGGAGGGTGCGCCCTACCCCCTGGGCGTGCCCCCTGCCTTGTGGGTCCCACATGGGTCTCCCACACTTATTTCAGCACCCATCCACTTCGTCTTCCTCCAGAAAAAATCATCTGATTGCTCAAACCCGTGTTCTAGCTCATCTTGCTGCCATTTTTGATTTCCTTGCGCAAAGCTCCATTTGCAAAACTGTTTTGGGGGATTGTTCTTCGGTATGTGACTCCTCCAATGGTCCAATTAGTTTTTGTTCTAGTGCTTTATACATTGCAAATTTTTGCTGCTGTGGTGACCTTGTTCTTGAGTTTGCATGTCAAATGTATATGGTCCAAAGTAGTTTTGATGCATGATATAGCCTCTAGACACTTGTATGAGTAGTTTCTATCAATCTTGTTGAGTTTTGTTCACTTTTATTTTGAGTCACTAAAAAATTCAGAAACTTTCAGAGGAAAGAAATGATGAAAAGATGGTTGAGAGGCTCTTCAAGCCGGGGTTCAAAGGAAAATGAAAATGAAGAGAAGAAGAAGCCCAAGTACAACCTTCCTCGCACCGCGGAAGTTCGGCCGTGTGAATGGCCAAGTGATGCATTCTTGGGGGCGGTCAGAATTTATGAGGATTTCTCTTATTTGGCTGAGAATGCAGGCATCACCGACTTCCTCCACGATAAGTGTGATCAATACCTCCTACTCACTAATACCTTCATGCAAAAAAATTACTTTCATGCTAGGAAATCACCCCGCACGGTAGAGTTTCATTTATATGATGAGCATAAGGAGATGATGCTTTATGATTTTTGTGAGGTTTGCAAATTGCCTTATGAGGGCAGCGTCAATGAGCCATGTCCTAGAGATGTGGAAGATTTTATTGATGAAGTTACCGTAGGGGAAGGGAGAGGAGTGTCGGAAGCGAGAATGGCTAGTTTGCATTTTTCCTGTTTTATGCTATTACTCATTATTTGCTGGGAGATGTTTAATTGGTCGTGGAGAGAGTGGAGGCCTTAGTGCCCCTGACCTCGCTATCCTGCGCCATGCTTTACTTCGTGATAAAACTTTTAGTTTGGGCGCTATTGTTGCTCGACGGTTGAGTTTAAACCGTTCGAGGGGTCCTATCTTTGGAGGTATCTATGCCTCCCGCCTTGCTAGACGCTTCGAGATACCCATTAGGCACGATGAGGAAGAGGAGATGCTCCTACGCACTAGATACTTAGACTATAACAGTACGGTAGCGCATGATTTTATTGATGATAAGGACAAGAGACTCATATATAACCTGGTATTCAGCCAGAAGACTTGTCAGATTATTGCTTTGCCTGCACCTTCATGTTCGATTTTCATTTAGGCAGGTACCTCATTTTGCCCGAGGACATTTATGCAAATTAGGAGCGGACGCGATCCCCATTTCCTGAGCCAGAACCATCACCTGGTCCGTATGAGGAGTCTGTTTATCAGTGGGAGCCATAGGAGCTCGCTAACCAGTGGAACCCTCAGGATCCTCCTCGGTACCCAAGAGAGGGCTAATTTGATCCGTGGGCATAGACGAACTTAG
The DNA here is from genome assembly GCF_018294505.1 of Triticum aestivum. Taxonomy (NCBI): domain Eukaryota; kingdom Viridiplantae; phylum Streptophyta; class Magnoliopsida; order Poales; family Poaceae; genus Triticum; species Triticum aestivum. Next base: position 57,018,276 of record NC_057799.1, read on the forward strand.
GCCAAAAGCCTAAGCTTGGGGGAGTACGTATTTCTCACCGACATTACATTCATGTTCACACACTCATTTCAGTTGTCGGTGTTCATACTTTTTCATTATATTATCCATGCTAGTTTATTTTCTTTTTTCTCGCTTTCTTCTTGTGTGTTTGAAAAACTTTGAGAAAATCCGAAATAATTAGTTGTAGCTTTTTTTAGTTTCCTTTCCATGTTCATTTAGTAGTAGTATTAAAGAAAACCCAAAAAGATTTCTCGTTCTTCTTTTGCTTGTTGGGAGCTTTCCCGTGTAAATAGTTTTTCTCGTTCTTGTTTTTACTTTCTTTAGAAAAACAAAAACTCCACAAATGGTTTAGTGTGTTTCTTTGAAATTCTTTTTCCTTTCTTTGGGTCAAGAGGAGAAGACCACGATGAAAATGTTCAGTGGTTCTCATCTATATTATTGTTGATCTAACGAAGGGCCCATATTACCTTGTCTTCTCCTTTGAATAAATGTTTGCAGATTCCAGCTTAGTCCAATGCACGCGCACTCTTATCATTATCCACACCATTTGGTTGTGCAAGTGAAAGGCAATAATGACGATATATGATGAAATGATTGAGATGACGAAAAGCTGGTATGAACTCAACCTATCTTATTTTTTTGTAAATATGATTAGTTCATCGTTCTTGATTCAACCCATTATGAATGAAACATGTTTGCAAAGACAATTAGAGATTATAGTTACTCATGCCATGCTTAATTAGCTAGGAGTTTATAGTGGTTTACCTTGCGTGCCACCATGCTTTTAAAATGGTTGTGATGTAGTATGATAGGATGGTATCCTCCTTTGGATGATTTAAGTGGCTTGACTTGGCACATGTTCACGCATGTATTTCAAACAAAATCAACATAGCCTCCACGATATTTATGTTCATGGTGATTTATATCCTACTCATGCAATGTTGGTTAATCTCAATGCATGTTTATGACTGTTGTCGCTCTCTAGTTGGTCGCTGCTCAATGTTTTACTAGCCTTCACTTTTACTAAGCGGGAATACTGCTTGTGCATCCACTTCCATAAACCCAAAGTTGTTCCACATGAGTCCACCATACCTACCTATATGCGGCATTTACCTACCGTTCCAAGTAAATTTGCATATGTCAAACTCTAAACCTTCAAATAATAATCTATTTTGTATGCCTGAATCGCTCATATAGCGACTTAGGCTGTCAGTATCTTCCATGCTAGGTGGGTTATTCTCACAATGAGTGTTTATTCACTCGTCATTCACGAGAAAGCGGCCGGTATTCGGGATGCCTAGTTCCATGCTCAAATCATCAAATCAAAATATAATTTCAAATAAAACTCCCCCAAGACTGTTGTTGGTATGGACGGTATCCGTTGTTTCGGACCAGCCGTGGAGTGTTCTTGTTGATGGAGGGGGAGTAAAAACTTTACCATTCTGTTTGGGAACCGCCTATAATGTATCTATCATGGAAGATACCGAGATCGCTTGGTTGTTATGTTGACAATGAAAGCATACCGCTCAAAATTATATTCATCACTGTTTTAAAAGCTTGAGCTCTGGCACCTCTAAAAATCCCTGCTTCCCTCTGCGAAGGGCCTATCTATTTACTTTTATTGTTGAGTCATCATCCTCTTATAAAAAGCACCAGTTAGAGAGCACCACTGTCATTTGTATGCGTTGTTATTAATTGATATTGAGTATGACTATGACTGGATCCCTTTTACCATGTATTACAATGTCTAGTCAGTCCTTGATCTTCAGGGGTGCTCTGCATTTATATTTTGTGGTGTCAGAAAGGGCTAGCGAGATACCATCTTGTTATATTATATTATGATTGTTTTGAAAAAGTGTTGTCATCCGAGATTCTTTATTATTGCTCGCTAGTTGATTATGCCATTGATATGAGTAAATGTGAGACCTAAATTTATTGTGAATATGGTTAGTTCATAATCTTTGCTGAAAACATGAATGCTGGCTATACATATTTGCAACAACAAGATCAAACAGAGTTTGTAAAAGTTTTTCTTTATCACTTTCAGTTTGTCAACTGAATTGCTTGAGGACAAGCAATGGGTTAAGCTTGGGGGAGTTGATACGTCTCCATCGTATCTACTTTCCAAACTCTTTTGCCCTTGTTTTGGACTCTAATTTGCATGATTTGAATGGAACTAACCCGGACTGACACTGTTTTCAGCAGAATTGCGTTGGTGTTATTTTTGTGCAGAAATAAAATTTCTCGGAATGACCTGAAAATTTACAGAGAATATTTTTGGAATAAATAAAAAGTATTGGCGAAAGAATCAACTAGAGGGGACCCACCAGCTGTCCACAAGGGTGGAGGGCGCGCCCTACCCCCCCTCGGCGCGCCCCCCTACCTTGTGGGTCCCCTGGACCTCCACCGACCTCAACTCCAACTCTATATATTCACGTTCGGGGAGAAAAAACCCAGAGAGAAGGATTCATCGCGTTTTACAATACGGGGCCGCTGCCACCTCCAGTTCTTCATCGGGAGGGCAGATCTGGAGTCCGTTCGGGGTTCCGGAGAGGGGGATTCGTCGCCATCATCATCACCAACCTTCCTCCATCACCAATTTCATGATGCTCACCGTCGTGCGTGAGTAATTCCATCGTAGGATTGCTGGATGGTGATGGGTTGGATGAGATTTACCATGTAATCGAGTTAGTTTTGTTAGGGTTTGATCCCTAGTATCTACTATGTTCTGAGATTGATGTTGCTATGACTTTGTGTGCTTAATGCTTGTCACTAGGGCCCAAGTGCCATGATTTGAGATCCATACCTATTATGTTTTCAAGAATATATTTGTGTTCTTGATCCTATCTTGCAAGTTGTAGACACCTATTAGGAGTTTTGATCCGCATACCCCAAGGTGACAATAATTGGGATTCTTTCCGGTGATTACCGTAGTTTGAGGAGTTCATGTATTCACGAACTGCTAATGCTTTGGTCCGGTTCTCTATTAAAAGGAGGCATTAATATCCCTTAGTTTCCATTAGGACCCTGCTGTCACGGGAGGGTAGGACAAAAGATGTCATGCAAGTTCTTTTCCATAAGCACGTATGACTATATTCGGAATACATGCCTACATTATATTAATAAATTGGAGCTAGTTCTGTGTCACCCTAGGTTATAAATGTTGCATGATGAATGCCATCCGACATAATTATCCAATATTGATCCATTGCCTACGAGATTTTTTCACATATTGATCTTTGCTACGTGACTTTGCCGCTGCCATTGTTACAATTGCTACAAAACTGCTATTGTTACTTTTGGCACCGTTACCGTTACTTTCATAATACTTTGCTACTAAAAACTTTGCTGCATATATTAAGTCTTCCAGGTGCGGTTGAATTGACAACTCAACTGCTAATACTTGAGAATATTCTTTGGCTCCTCTCGTGTCGAATCAATAAATTTGGGTTGAATAGTCTACCCTCGAAAACTGTTGCGATGCCCTATACGTGTGGGATATCAGTGAACCATGTGGCGTGCTTCGTAGGAATAGCACCTAATTCTTTTTCAGCATCGTAACTTGGCCACACGTATTCTGGCATATATGCAACGTATTTTCAAAAACATCGGCTTCAGGAGAAACACCGACAACCTCGGTATTTATATTACAAGGGGTCATTTCATCCTCTCCCCCTTGAACCGAAACCGTCCTTTTTTTCGAGTCAGTCTCTTTGGCAATATTTTTATTGGTGGGCTAAACGACGGCCATAGAAATTTCAGTAGCTTTGACCTTCTTCATGTTTGTATGTTCCTGCACTTTTATCTTATCAAGATGGTCTTTCCTCCAAGCAACAAAAAGCACCTCAACCATGGGAACGAGGTCACACTTCTTACCCTTATTGACGGTATATTTGTGTGTTTGGCAATCATATGCAACATCATGCTCTTTGTACCATGGCTCGCCCAACAACAAGTGACGCAAAATTATCGGTACCGGAATCATGTCCATAAAACCTCTCAAAAATATTTTCCCAACAAAAATGGTACCATGGTCTGGTGCATGACAGTGGGCTCTTCATGACCCCAACAGAACGGGTATGGTTGTGGACGTGGTGTCATCAGCAGCTCCAACTTCTCCAATCTGAGTGCTTGCGGCGTTAATCAAGTTCATGTGATCGATCGTCATGGCACATGATCTCTCTCTCTCTCTCTCACCACCACACGGGTGTGAAATGTCAGGCCCAACGACCCTTCTCCTCCAACTGAAATCAATAGCTTAGCTTCCATGATAATCTAGTCATCTCCTTTGCAGTGTCGTAAACAACCTTGGCTCTGGTACCACCTAATGAGAACCGAACCTCGTTGCGAGATTCGATCTGATGTTGCGGCCCGATCTTTCATGACACACCACCTTCAGTAGTAGCACCCTCTCGCACGTGCACGTGATGTACACAAAGTAGAAGGATTAAACCTTATGGTTGACCACGAGAAAACCAATCTCGACAATGGTACTCACACGCAAAACAATTTCCTTGTAAAGAAATCATAACACAAAGGTTTTACAAAGAAAGGCAACTATTACATCGTACGGGTATTTACCCTAAAAACACATCATGTTTATTCATAAAAATATACCCTGGCCCTATTACATCGTACCGGCTTGGCCTTATATAATAGCTGCAAAAGCTAACTAGCTTGGGAAGGAAGCATCGCATCCTAGTATCCATCTCATGCACAAGATAGATTGATAAAAGAAAGGCAACTTCTAAAATTAAGACTCTAAAGATAGCTATTAGATTACTTGCCTTATAGTTTGACAAGTTAATCTCTATATTAACATGGACTGTTTGTTGGTCCGTTTGCGGTCGACCCCATCCCAAGGGATACAATGATAGAGTTCTCCACGACGCAAGCCTCGTGTAAATTATTTCTATCTCTTCATGTGGGCGTGGCATGTCAAAGTAGTAACCAGCGTCATCTCCTTTAATTCCAACTGAATAAAATTCATGTACTTGTAACCTTGTTCGAGCAGCCAGTAAATCCTCCATATTTAGGCGCGGGGTTCCCTGCTTCTCTCCTTTTATGTAGAAACTAACAATACATGCTTCATTTTTTTCTATCTCCTAAAAAACTATGTGCATCAATAGCATGCAAACCGGACACTCCAAAATATACATACGTGCATGCACTTTATCCTGGAGACACGTATAATTTGTTGTCCTCTTTCATTCGTTCTAGCTTGATGCATGGATGTTGAGATGTGGTGAAATATGACACAATCGTGAACCATGCGGCGTGCTTCGTACAGGTAGCAACTAATTATTGTTCAGCATCTAACTTGGTCGCACCTAATTTGCCTCACATATTCCGGTGTATATGCAGCGTATTTTCTAGCAACATCGGCTTCAAGAGAAACGTCGACCACCTCGGTATTTATATTATAAGCGGTCATCTCATCATCTCCCCCTTAAACCAAAATCGTCCTCTATTTTGAGTCTGTCTTTTTAGCAATATTTTTATCTACAGGTTGAACGACGACTACAAAATTTTCAGTAGTTTTGACCTTCTTCATGTTTGTATCTTCCTGCACTTTTAGCTTCTCAAGATGTTCTTTCCACCAAGCAACAAAAAGCTCCTCACCCATGGGCATGAGGTCACACTTCTCACCCTTCTTGATGGTATATTTGTGTGTTTGACTATCATATTCAACATCATGCTCATTGTACCATGGCTCGTCGAACAACAAGTGACACGAAATTATCAGTAATGGAATCAGGTCACATAAAATCTCACAAAAAAATTCGCAAAAAAAAGGTACCTTGGTCTGGTGCGTGACAGTGAGCTCTTCATGACCCCAACAGAACGAGTATGGTTATGGACGGGGTGTCATCGGCAGTTCCAACATCTCTACCATCTCGATGCTTACGACGTTGATCAAATTCATGTGATCGATCGTCATGGCACATGATATCTCTCTCTCTCTCACCACCACATGGGTGTGAAAAAGCCCGGCCGAGCGACCCTTCTCCTCCAACTAAAATTCATAGCTTACCTTCCATGATAATGTAGTCATCTCCTTTGCAGTGTCGTGAACAACCATGGCTCTGATACCACCTGATGAGAACCGAACCTTGTTGCAAGAGCCAATCTGATGTAGCGGCCCGATCTTTCATGACACGCTACATTCAGTACGTAATAGCAACCTCTCGCCCGTGCACGCAATGTACATGAAGTAGAGGGATTGAACCTTATGGTTCAGCACAAGAAAATAAATCTCGATGATGGTACTCATGCGCAAAACAATTTCCGCACAGAAAAATCACAACACGAAGGTTTTCTAAAGCTTCCACCAAAACTTAGGGATTTTTAGACATCTTTCCCCAAAACTCAATACGAGTATTTACCCTAAAACACATTGTGTTTATTCATAAAAATATAACCTGGCCCTCATACATCGTACTGGCTTGGCCATATATAATACCTGCAAAAGCTAACTACCTTGGGAAGCAAGCATCGCATCCTAGCATCCATCTCACTTACAAGATAGATAGATAAAGAAAATGCAACTTCTAAAACTAGGATTCTAAAGATAACTATTAGATTACTTGCGTCATAGTTTGACAAGTTAATCTCTATATTAACATGGACTGTTTGTTGGTCCGCTTGTGCTGGATCCCATCCCAAGGCACAAAAGGATAGAGTTCTTCACGATGCAAGGCTCCTAAAAATTCTTTCTACCTCTTCAGGTAGGTGTGGCATGTCAAATTAGTAACCAGCATCATCTCCTTTAATTCCATCTAAATAAAATTCTCGTGCTTGTAACCTTGTACGAGGAGCCAGTAAATCCTCCATATTTAGATGCGGTGTTCCCTGCTTATCTCCTTTTTTATGTAGAAACTCACCGTACATGCATCATTTCTTCTATCTCCTAAAAAACCAAAATCTTTACATGCATCAATAGCATGCAAACCAAACCCTCCAAAATATACGTACGTGCATGCACTTTTTCATGGAGACACATATAATTTGTTGTCCTCTTTCACTAGCTTGATGCCTAGATGTTGACATGTGGTGCAACTTGACACAACCATGAACCATGTGGCGCGCTTCATAGGAATAGTGTAGCAACTAATTCTTGTTCAACATCGTAACTTGGCCGCACGTATTCCTGTGTATATGCAATGTATTTTCGGACAACATCGGCTTCAGGTGAAACATCGATGACCTTGGTATTTATATTCCAAGGGGTCAAATCACGGTGATGGTGTCATCTTTTGGTCATGTGGGCGGTGGAGGATGTTGAGCTCAGTGATCCTGTTGTCGGTGGTGCCTCGGCAGTGGTGGCACCCAAATCTTGTGTTGTAGGGTGAAACTCTAAGATGGATCTTTCCACACTTGGAGGGGGAAAAGGGATGAACACCAAGAACACAAAGAGGAATTCACTCCAACAAAACCCAATCACACATCCACTAGAATAGCAAACACATAGATCCACAAGATTACAAGCACAATCAAAGGAAACAAGCACTAGGTAAAGTTCTTCCCACTCCTAAGAGATGAGGTCTTGATGATGGTAGTCTTCTCCAAGAGGAGGTCTTGAAATCCACAAGTGGATCCTCTCCTGAGAGGCCTTGATCTCTAATAGAGTGGTAGAAGGAGCAAAGCTCTCAAATATCTTACCCTAAACACGACCCTAGGTACAGAATATATAGGCATGGGGACGAACTGGATGAAGAGGAGGCCCAACAGCCCATCATCAGCCGGCCATCCTGTACGGCCCGTGCGCACGGCGTGCTACAACGGTAGCCCCCTGTGTAGCATGTGGACACGGGGTCTCGGGGGCCCATGCGCACGGGGTCGCCTGGGATTCCCTGTCCTGCTCCTTTGGGACTCCTTCTTCTTCCTCAAGGTCTTGGGGTGCTTCTCCTACTCCTTGGTGATGCTCCTTAGCTGCTTGGGGGTGTTCCTCTTCGTACCTAATGATACATAGTGCATTTTGTTGAGGTAGCAACCAAGTTCCATTCGTGTCCATATGCATGTCAAGTAGGAAGGAGTTCACCTCAGTTTCTATTGCGGGCGCTCAAGCTCTTGTCATAGGCCCATGTGGTGCTTGATGCGTTGGTGTAGAGTCCATGGGGATGACGGAAGGATGCTCCGCATCATCTCCCCCCCCTTGGGAGAGATCCATCTGTGGATCGTGATCTTCATCACCATGGTACTTGGTCAAGTCCTTGACATTGAAGATGTCGCTTACATTGTACTTGTCATGTGGGATGTTGATCTTGTAGGCGTTTTCACTGTAGCATGCTAGCACCTTGAAGGGTCCATCGGCTCGTGGTAGTAGCTTGGACTTGCGCTTGTTGAGGAAGCGGTCCTTGCGAAGATGAAGCCATATCAGATCTCCCGGTTGGAACACCATTGGTGTCTTGTTGATGTTGAGCTTGGTGGCGATGCGATGTAATTGACGCTCGATCGTTGCCCTTGTATCTTCTTGAGAAAGCTTTCCCTTGCACTCGTATCCATGTTTGCGCGTTCTTGGAGCGGAAGAGGTAGAATGTCCAATGGGGACAATGGGTTGAAGCCGTAGACAACCTCGAAGGGGGACTTGTCGGTAGTAGAGTGTCAAGCTCGATTGTAGGCGTACTCGGCGATGGGTAAGCACTCCTCCCACTCCTTGATGTTCTTCTTTATCAAGACGCGTAGGAGAGTAGATAGCGTCCGGTTGGTGACTTCCGTTTAGCCATCGGTTTGGGGATGATATTCCGTTGAGAATAGTAGCTTGATGCTGAGCTTGGCGCATATTGTCTTCCAAAAGTAGCTTAGGAACTTGACATCGCAGTCCGACACAATGGTCCTTGGCACTCCATGCAACCTCGAGATTTCCCTACAAAAGAGATTTGCAACATGTGAAGCATCGTCTATCTTATTGCATGGGATGAAATGTGCCATTTTTCAGAATCGGTCCACAACAACAAATAGGGAGTCCTTTCCATTTTGAGTCCTAGGCAAACCAAGCACGAAATCCATACTAATATCTTCCCATGGTTGATATGGAATTGGAAGTGGCATATGTAAACCATGAGATTGGGCTTTTGACTTAGCTTTGCGGCATGTAGAGCAACGGTTGGTGAAGCGTGCCACGTCACGGAACATCTTTGGCCAAAAGTACTTGAAGGAGAGGGTGGCAAAGGTCTTGTCGCGCCCGAAATGTCCCATAAGTCCTCCGCCATGAGCCTCTTGCAAAAGTAACAAACGAAGCGAAGACTCGGGTATACAAAGTTTGTTAGCGCGCATAAGGTAGCCATTCTTGAGATAATAGTTCTCCCAACAAGTGTTAGCAAGACATTTGGCATAAGGAATCACAAATGTAGGATCATGCGCATAAAGATCTTTAACATGCTCAAAGCCAATAACATTCAACTCAAGTTCAGTAACTAACATGCACTTGCGGGAAAGAGCATCCACCACAACATTTTATTTACCCTTAATGTACTTGATCACATAAGGAAAATATTCAATAAATTCACTCCAGTTAGCATGCCGTTTATTCAACTTGGTTTGACCTTTAAGGTACTTTAGTGTCTCATGATCGGTGTGTATGAAAAATTCATGTGGGCGAAGGTAATGCTCCCAAACATACAATACTCGCACTAAAGCATACAATTCTTTGTCATAGATGTGATAGTTAAGTTGAGCACCGGAAAGTTTTTCACTAAAGTATGCAATGGGTCGCTTTTCTTGCATCAAAACTCCACCAATTCCATTACCACTAGCATCACAATGAACCTCAAAAGTTTTGTTGAAATTAGGCAATGCAAGAATTGGGGCATGTGTAAGCAAAGATTTGAGCTCATCAAATGTGGTAGATTGAGATGATCCCCAAACAAAGGGTGCATTCTTCTTAGTCAAGGCATGCAACGGTGCAGCAATAGTGCTAAAATCTTTCACAAAGCGACTATAAAAACCCGCTAGACCAAGGAAACTACGCACTTGTTGCAAATTAGTGGGTTGTGGCCAAGTTTTAATTGCTTCAATTTTAGACTCGTCATGATGAACACCCTTTGAAGACACAACAAAGCCCAAGAAAACAATCTTGTCAACACCAAAAGTGCATTTTTCCATATTGGCATAAAGACACTCTTTTCTAAGAGTTTGCAAAACGGCCCTAAGATGATTTACATGCTCTTTGAGGGATTTGCTAAACACAAGAATATCATCAAAGTAGACCACAACAAACACACCAATGTAAGGACAAAGCACATAATGCATAACACACATGAAAGTACCGAGTACTTCTGATAAACCCATAGGCATAACTAGTCATTCATACAAACAAAATTTTGTTTTGAAAGCAGTTTTCCATTCGTCACCTTCTTGTACGCGGATTTGATAGTACCCACTTTTAAGATCAATTTTTGAGAAAATGGTGGCGCCGCTAAGCTCATCTAGCATATCATCAAGGCGTGGAATGGGATGCCTATAGCGAACGGTGATAGCATTTATGGGTCTACAATCAGAACACATGCGAAAACTATGGTCTCTTTTTGGCACAAGAATGACCGGTACGGCACAAGGACTCAAACTTTCCTGCACATGTCCATGGTCTATGAGATATTGGACTTACCTTTGTATTTATTTGGTTTCTTTGGGGTTGACGTGGTATGGAGCCTTGTTAGAAAGATGTGCGCCGGGATGAGGTCGATCCGGTGTTCAATGCCATTTACGGGAGGAAGACCGGGAGGTAGCTCATCGGGGAAGACATCCATGAATTCCTGCAACAAATTGGACAACACTAGAGGAAGAGGATTAGAAGTGTTAGTCCTTGTCGCTTCATCTTTGCACACTAGGACATAGTGGATGACACTAGATGGGTTCTCACACACTTCTCTCATCTCTCTTTTTGTGGATAGGAGGACTAAGTTCTTCTCTCTTGATGTGTAGTCACTCATTTTGGGCTTGTGTCTCTCACTCTCTTTGTGGTGGTTCACTCTCTTACTAGTCTCTCCATGATGGGTGGATGCTTGCTTGTCGGCGATCACTTGACTTGGTGACATATGTCATAGCACGTACTCTTTTCCCTTCATCTTGAAGCTATAGTGGTTTGTTCTTCCGTTGTGGATGACGCCGCGGTCGAATTGCCAAGGTCTTCCCAAGAGAAGATGGCACGCGGACATAGGAACCACATCACACTCCAAGGTGTCCTCGTAGGCTCCTATCTTGAAAGAAACTTGCACGGTGTGCTCCACTTGAATGGTGCCGGAGTCGCTAAGCCATTGGACCTTGTAGGGGTGAGGATGCTTCTTCTTGAACAATTATAGCTTGGAACATAGCTCGTCACTTGCCAAGTTGTGGCAACTTATTCCGTCGATGATAACTTTCACGGAATGACCATTGATGCTGGCTTTGGTGCGGAAGATGTGGCATCGTTGGTCTTCGTCTTGTTGGTGTTGAAGCGTCAAGACCTTGGAGACCACAAGAGCGGGACATGAATCATTGTCGCAAAATACTTGAGCATCTTCTTCTTCATTCACTTGACGGTGCATGGCGACGTGTTCGAGAGCTTCATCTTCACTCATGGAGTCGTATGTGCCATCATCATTTGCAATCATGGTTCGCCGCTTGATGCATTGGAAGGACTTGTGTCCACGTCCTCCACATGTGAAGCACTTGAGAGAACCTGTATTGACGGGTCATCTGGTGGCGTTGAAGATGAAGGAGTCTTGTTCTTGTAGTTTCTTGCCGGAGGACGAGTCGAGGAAGGCGTCGCTTGCTTGGAACTTGACTTGTCGCCTGTACTTGGTGATGCTCTAGTTGGATGAGTACTTAGCGTATTTGAAGTCTTCTTGTATTTGTCGCTCTGCCTTGGTCACTTGATGAACTAGCTCGAGAAGGTTGGTGTAGGGTTGGAAATCGGTGATCTTCCTTATTGGGTGGTTGAGGCCGTTCAAGAAGCGTGCCATTGTTTGCTCATCATCTTCTTTGACATTAGCTCGTATCATTGCTATCTCCATTTCTTCATAGTATTCTTCCACCGTCTTTGTGCCTTGCTTGAGGAGTTGCAAGTTCTTGAAGAGATGTCGGGTGTAGTGTGTAGGCACGAAGCGAGCTCGCATGACGTCTTTCATTTGTGTCCAAGTCGTGATGGGTGGCTCGTTCTATTCGAGGGGCCGCTTGATCACTTGCTCCCACCAAATGAGGATGTAGTCTTGAAACTCGAGGGATGCCATGGCGATCTTCTTTTCATCATCGTAGTTGTGAAGACAGAATATCTTGTCGACTTTCAATGCCCATGAGAGATACTCCTCGGGGTCGTTGCTTCCGGAGAACTTGGGCATGGTGAACTTGAGCTTGCCGTAGCGGAGTTCTTCATCATAGTGACGGTGTTGCTATCGCTCTTGGCGTGGAAGAGGGTCTTCAAGCACTTGATCCGCTTGGTGTCGCTCTTGACGTGGAGGAGGATCTTCGTCGTGATTGCGCTCTTGGCATAGAGGAGGTCGAGGCATATGCGCCTGATAACCCACAAATATAGGGGATCAGTTATAGCCTTTCTCGATAAGTAAGAGTGTCGAACCCAATGAGGAGCTAAAGGTAGAACAAATATTCCCTCAAGTTCTATCGACCACCAATACAACTCTACGCACACTTTACGTTCGCTTTACCTAGAACAAGTATGAAACTAGAAGTACTTTGTAGGTGTGATAGGATAGGTTTGCAAGATAATAAAGAGCACGTAAATAAAAGCTAGAGCCTGTTTAGATAAAGAAACAACTAAATTAGTTTTAGTAGAGAGCTTTTTTGTCACAAGAAAGTTATTTGTCCCTAGGCAATCGATAACTAGACCGGTAATCATTATTGCAATTTTATAAGAGGGAGAGGCATAAGCTAACATACTTTCTCTACTTGGATCATATGCACTTATGATTGGAACTCTAGAAAGCATCCTCAACTACTAAAGATCAATAACGTAAAACCCAACCATAGCATTAAAGTATCAAGTCCTCTTTACTCCCATACGCCAACAACCCCCTTACTCAGGTTTAAGCTTCGGTCACTCTAGCAACCCACAATAAGCGAATCATGAACATATTGCAAACCCTACAGCGGGGATCCCTCACTCTTGTGCGACACGAACAACACCATAGGACAACACCAATAATAAAAAATACAACTCAAACCAATCACTATCATCAACCAACCCATTGGACAAAACGGATCAACTCAAACATCATAGGATAGCCATACATCATTGGGAAATAATATATAGCGTTGAGCACCATGTTTAAGTAGAGATTACAGCGGGGAGATGGGGTGTTACACCACTGCACAGAGGGGGAGAGAGTTGGTGATGACGGCGGTGAAATTGTTGGTGTAGATTGTCGTCATGATGATGGCCTCGGCGATGTTCCGGCACGACCGGGAGAGAGGGGGGAGAGCCCCCTCCTTCTTATTCTTCCTTGGCCTCCCCCTAGATGGGAGAAGGGTTTCCCCTCTGGTCCATGGCCTCCATGGCGGCGGAGGGGCGAGAGCCCCTCCGAGATTGGATATATCTCTTTTTTTCCTTCTGTTTCTTCGTTCCCAGATTCTGGCCATTCACCGTTTCTTAAATTCTCGGAGATCCGTAACTCCGATTGGGCTGAAATTTTAACAAGACTTTTATCCAGATATTATCTTTCTTGCAGCAAAAGAAGGGAACCAACCACCTTACGGGGTGGCCACAAGCCCCCTGGCTGCGCCTAGGGTAGGGGGCACGCCTCTAGGGCCACTGGGCCCCTCGGGCAGCGTCTCGTGTTGATTCTTTTTCTCAAAAATCACATATATTTCAAAAAAAACTCCATAAGTTTTTATTGCATTTGGACTCCGTTTGAGATGGATATTCTGAAAAACAAAAAACATGCAACAAACAGGAACTGGCAGTGGGCACTGGATCAATATGTTAGTCCCAAAAATAATATATAAAGTTGCCAAAAGTATATGAAAGTTGTAGAATATTGGCATGAAACAATCAAAAATTATAGATACGACGGAGACGTATAAGCATCCCCAAGCTTAATTCATGCTCGTCCTCGAGTAGGTAAATGATAAAAAAGATAATTTTTATGTGGAATGCTACCTAGCATAATCTTGATCACATAATATATTCATGGCATGAATATTAACACACAAGTGATTCAAAGCAATAGTCTATAATTTGACATAAAGACAATAATACTTCACGCATACTAATAAAGAAATCATGTCTTCTCAAAATAACGGCCAAAGAAAGTTATCCCTACAAAATCATATAGTCTAGCTATGCTCCATCTTCATCACACAAAGTATTTCATCATGCACAACCCCGATGACAAGCCAAGAAATTGTTTCATACTTTTAATGTTCTCAAGCCTTTTCAACTTTCATGCAATACATGAGCATGAGCCATGGATATAGCACTATAGGTGGAATACAATATGGTGGTTGTGAGGAGAAGACAAAAGGAGAAAGTCCCACATCAACTAGGCAAATTAATGGGCTATGGAGATGCCCATCAATTGATATCGATGCAACTGAGTAGGAATTGCCATGCAACGGATGCACTAGAGCTATAAGTGTATGAAAGCTCACAAATGAAACTAAGTGGGTGTGCATCCAACTTGCTTGCTCATGAAGACCTCAGGCATTTGAGGCAGCCCATCATCGGAATATACAAGCCAAGTTCTATAATGAAAAATTCCAACTATTATATGAAAGTGATAACTCAAGAGACTCTCTATATGAAAAACATGGTGCTACTCTGAAGCACAAGTGTGGTAAAAGGATAGTAACATTGCCCCTTCTCTCTTTTTCTCTCATTTTTTAATTTTGGGCTCTTTGGCCTCTTTTTTATTTTGGGCTCTTTGCCTCTTTTTATTTTTGTAATTCCGAAGTCTCATCCCGACGTGAGGGAATCATAGCCTCCATCATCCTTTCTCACTGGGGCAATGCTCTAATAATGATGACCATCACACTTTTATTTACTTACAACTCGATATTACAACTCGACAAAACTGATACATGATGACTATATGAATGCCTCTGGCAGTGTACCAGGATGTTCAATGATCTAGCATGGAAAAGTTATCAAAAAATAGACAAGCCATTAAAATATCATGCTAGCTATCTTACGATCATGCAAAGCAATATGACAATGAACGCTCAAGTCAGGTATATGATGATGATGGAAGTTGCATGGCAATATATCTCGGAATGGCTATGGAAATGCCATGATAGGTAGGTATAAGGATGGTTTTATGCACCGGCGAAAGTTGTGCGGCACGAGAGAGGCTAGCAATGGTGGAACGGTAAGAGTGCGTATAATCCATGGACTCAACATTAGTCATAAGAACTCACATACTTATTGCAAAAAATTATTAGCCGTCGAAGAAAAGTATGAATACGCATGCCCCTAGGGGGGATAGATTGGTAGGAAAAGACCATCGCTCGTCCCCGACTGCCACTCATATGGAAGACAATCAAAAATAAATCATGCTTCGACTTCATCACATAACGGTTCACCATACGTGCATGCTTCGGGAATCACAAACCTTAACACAAGTATTTCTACCAATCCACAATTACTCACTACCATGACTCTAATATCACCATCTTTATATCGCAAAACTATTGCAAGGAATCAAACATATCATATTCAGTGATCTACAAGTTTTATGTAGGATTTTATGACTAGCCATGTGAATGACCAATTCCTGTCAACTCTCTAAATAAATATAAGCGAAGCATGAGAGTTTAATTCTTTCTACAAAAGATATGCCCATGCTCTAACAAATATAAGTGAAGCAAAAGAGCATTCTACAAATGGCGGTTTTTTATGTGTAGAGAAACAGGCAATCCAAACTTCAAATGATATAAGTGAAGCACATGAAGCATTCTATAAAGCCATACTCAAAAGATATAAGTGAAGCACAAAGAGCATTCTATAAATCAACCAAGGACTATCTCATACCAGCATGGTGCATTATTAAAAGAAAAATAAAAGGCACAAGACGCTCCAAGAATTTACGCATATCATGTGACGAATAAAAATATAGCTCCAAGTAAAATTACCGATGATCGTTAGAAGAAAGAGGGGATGCCTTACGGGGCATCCCCAAGCTTACTTGCTTGGGAGTCCTTGAATATTACCTTGGGGTTCCTTGGTCATCCCCAAGCTTAGGCTCTTGCCACTCCTTATTCCTTCATCCATCGTAATCTCACCCAAAACTTGAAAACTTCAATCACACAAAACTTAACAAAACCCTCGTGAGATCCGTTAGTATAATAAAGCAAATCACTACTTTAAGTACTATTGCAAACCAATTCATATTTTATTTTTTTCATTATAACTACTGTACTCTAACTTCACCATGACTTATATCACCGATACAATCCATAGATTCATCAAAACATGCAAAACAATGCATCAAAAACAGAATCTGTCAAAAACAGAACAGTCTGTAGTAATCTGAACATCTGCCATACTTTTGTAACTCCAAAAATTCTGAAAATTTAGGGAAAAAATAAAAAATTTGCATAGAAGTATTGTGTAAAAATTTCAGAAACTTTTAACATTGCAGTAAAAAATGTAAATTCACGCACTACAGTCAAAGTTTCCGTTTTTGCACTTCACAAACCAACAAGCAATCTAATCATCCCAAAGGCAAATATTGGCACATTATTTTTATAATACAATGGATTTGTACGAGGGGATAATTATTTTTGTTGAAAAGTTTCTTTAATTCAAGATTTGCAAAGTTTCCATGGCCATGAACAAAGTTCAAGGAGCTCCCCACTTCAACAATGCTCGTCTTTCTTACTTTCACTTTTCTTTTGAAAAAGTTTTAAGTTCCCCTATATATTTTTTTGTTTTTAAACTTTTTAAAAGCACACAACATAATAAAATGACTCTCTAAAATTTATGGGTTGTCTCCCTGGCAGTGCTTTCTTTAAAGCCATTAAGCTGGGCATAAAGTGCTCAAGTAATTGATCCACCCGGATCCCAAGGTATATCAAAGCCAATTTTAATTAAAAATGATTTGTAATTTAGTATTGAGCACAAAGCAACATATATCATGCAACAACGAAGTCTAACTCTATTCCTATGCATCGGCATGTCATAAAAGAACAATTCATGGACATCAAGTAAAGGCCAATGCATAGCATAAGCAGTTTCTTGCAATTTTATCATATTGGAAACGTAGAGAGGTGGAGATGTAGTTCCTCTCTCATAATAATTGCAAGTAGGAGCAGAAAGCACATGCATATTATGTTTATCAAAATCATCATGTGTAGTCAAGGTTGGAAAAAGCGATAGGCGTAAGCGAGGCGGTTGTCCTTCGCCTAGTGCCTAGGCGGTGCCTAAGCGCCCTAGGCGTGGCCTAGGCGGTAATATAGTTTTTACTCGTAGTGTATTTGTGATTATTATATGGGTGTTGATATTAGTTTAGGGCATATAAATAAGTTAATTGCCGTCTACTACCATTGGAATATAACCCGTTTGGCATATTAGTGCAGTATGTGGCATGATTTCTTGCTTGGGTAGGCAATTCCTTGCTTGCCCTGCCTAGACCTCCATTTATGCCCTAGGCGAGGCGTTTGGCCATTGCCTAGCGCCTAGGCGTGCCTAAGCGGCTCCTAGGCACTGCCTTTTCCAACAGAGTGTGTAGTAGTAAAGCGCAACCCATCAATATAATCCTTAATAAGCGCAAACTTCTCCGACATAGTGTAGTTGGGAGAATTCAAAAAGATAATAGACTACCATGTGTGGGTGCAATAGCGATAATTTCATTCTTAACATAAGGAACTATAGCAAGTTCATCTCCATAAGCATCATTCATATTGGCATCATGGCTACAAGCATAACAAGCATCAATTTCATCAAAAAGGGATAATTCAAAGGAATCCAAGGGATCATAGCAATCATCCTTCGATAAGCACGAAGGGAAATTAAACAATGTATGAGTTGAAGAGTTACTCACATTAGAAGGTGGGCACAGGTAGCTAATCCTCTCTTCCTCCTTTTGTTCTTCGCTCTCCTCGTCATCTTTTCCATCTAATGAGCTCACGGTGTTATCAGTTTCTTCTTCCATAATTTCCTGCAAAATATTAGTCTCTTCTTGGACAGCGGAGACTTTCTCAATAAATGCATCAATATCGGCATTGTATTCATAATTCTCATAGCAATATTTAAGTATAGCATAATTTTTAGGTCCGTAAACAGCATCATAAATTTTTTCACACTTTTCATACAAAGATTCAATTTCATAAGCACCCTTAAAAGCAACAAATTCTTCTATTTGTTCCAAATCATAGTAATCATATATACCATTAGCATAAGAAGCCAAGGTTTCATTATCACTAAATTTACATGAAAAGGGAAGGTGTGGAGCCTTCATCCTAGAGCAACAAGTATAATTATATCTCAAGCATAAATTCCAAGCATACCAATGCAACATATGAATTTGATCCCATAACAGTTTCCCTTTTTGAGTCAAGCAATAATCCCTAAAGTATTCACGTTGATCCAACGTGCCTCCCAATATCAAGTTGAATGGGGTTTTCTCAGGATTATCAAAGTAGTGTTTAATATTTTTCACATAACGAGCATCGCAGGTTTTAGGAGGTTCCCCATCTCCATGAGTAGCAAGTACACCTAATTTTTTTTTTGTATTTCGTGTTCCATATCCATAACTAAAGATAGAGAACAACTTAGAACAGAAAATAAAATCTACTTAGTGATGAAGCAAACCAGCACACATGAAAATATTCACCCCACGCTATTGCTCCCTGGAAACGGCGCCAGAAAAAGGTCTTGATAACCCACAAGTATAGGGGATCAATTGTAGCCTTTCTCGATAAGTAAGAGTGTCGAACCCAACGAGGAGCTAAAGGTAGAAAAAATATTCCCTCAAGTTCTATCGACCACCAATACAACGCTACGCACACTTTACGTTCGCTTTACCTAGAACAAGTATGAAACTAAAAGTACTTTGTAGGTGTGATAGGATAGGTTTGCAAGATAATAAAGAACACATAAATAAAAGCTAGGGGCTGTTTAGATAAAGAAACAACTAAGTTATTTTTAGTAGAGAGCTTTTTTGTCACAAGAAAGTTATTTGTCCCTAGGCACTCGATAACTAGACCGGTAATCATTATTGCAATTTTATATGAGGGAGAGGCATAAGCTAACTTACTTTCTCTACTTGGATCATATGCACTTATTATTGGAACTCTAGCAAGCATCCGCAACTAGTAAAGATCAATAAGGTAAAACCCAACCATAGCATTAAAGTATCAAGTCCTCTTTACTCCCATATGCCAACAACCCCCTTACTCAGGTTTAAGCTTCTGTCACTCTAGCAACCCACCATAAGCAAATCATCAACATACTACAAACCCTACAGTGGGGATCTCTCACGCTTGCACGGCACGGAGAGCACCATAGGACAACACCAATAATAAAGCATACAACTCAAACCAATCACGATCATTTATCAACCCATTGGACAAAACGAATCTACTCAAACATCATAGGATAGCCATACATCATTGGGAAATAATATATAGCTTTGAGCACCATGTTTAAGTAGAGATTACAGCGGGGATAAGGGGTGTTACACCGCTGCATAGAGGGGGAGAGAGTTGGTGATGACAGCGGCGAAGTTGTTGGTGTAGATCGTCGTCACGATGATGACCCCGGCGGCGTTCCGGCGCCACCGGGAGAGGGGGGGAGAGCCCCCTCCTTCTTCTTCCTTGGCCTCCCCCTAGATGGGAGAAGCGTTTCCCCTCTGGTCCATGGCCTCCATGGCGGCGGAGGGGTGAGAACCCCTCCGAGATTGGATATCTCTCTCTGTTTCCGCGTTGCCAGATTTTGGCCTTTCACCGTTTCTTAAATTCCTGGAGATCCGTAACTCTGATTGGGCTGCAATTTTAGCACGACTTTTATCTGGATATTATCTTTCTTGCGGCGGAAGAAGGGCAACAACCGCCTTACGGGGTGGCCACAAGCCCCCTGGCCGCGCCCAGGGTAGGGGGCACGCCTCTAGGGCTTGTGGGGGAGAGAGTTGGTGATGATGGCGGCGAAGTTGTTGATGTAGATCGCTGTGATGATGATGGCCCCGGTGGTGTTCCGGTGTCACCGGGAGAGAGGGGGGAGAGCCCCCTCCTTATTCTTCTTCCTTGGCCTCCCCCCTAGATGGGAGAAGGGTTTCCCGTCTGGTCCATGGCCTCCATTGCGGCGGAGGGGTGAGAACCCCTCCGAGATTGGATATCCCTCTCTGTTTCCTTCTATTTCCGCACTCCCAGATTTTGGCCTTTCACTGTTTCTTAAAATCCCAGAGATCCGTAACTCCGATTGGGCTGAAATTTTAACACGACTTTTATCCGGATATTGTCTTTCTTGTGGCGAAAGAAGGGCACTGCTACCTCTTGAGCATTGCATTGGTTTTCCCTTGAAGAGGAAAGGGTGATGCAGCAAAGTAGCATAAGTATTTCCCTCAGTTTTTGAGAACCAAGGTATCAATCCAGTAGGAGGCCACGCACGAGTCCCTCGCACCTACACAAACAAATAATCCTCGCAACCAACGAAATAAGGGGTTGTCAATCCCTACACGGTCACTTACGAGAGTGAGATCTGATAGATATGATAAGATAATTTTTTTGGTATTTTTATGATAAAGATGCAAAGTAAAATAAAAGGTAATAAAAATAGCTAAGTGTTGGAAGATTAATATGATGGAAGATAGACCCGGGGGCCATAGGTTTCACTAGTGGCTTCTCTCAAGAGCATAAGTATTTACGGTGGGTGAACAAATTACTGTTAAGCAATTGACAGAATTGAGCATAGTTATGAGAATATCTAGGTATAATCATGTATATAGGCATCACGTCCGAAACAAGTAGACCGACTCCTGCCTGCATCAACTACTATTACTCCACACATCGACCGCTATCTAGCATGCATCTAGAGTATTAAGTTCATAAGAACAGAGTAACGCTTTAAGCAAGATGACATGATGTAGAGGGATAAACTCATGCAATATACGTGCCTTGCTGCCCCTACTGTCACTGGGAAAGGACACCGCAAGATTGAACCCAAAGCTAAGCACTTCTCCCATTGCAAGAAAGATCAATCTAGTAGGACAAACCAAACTGATAATTCGAAGAGACTTGCAAAGATAACCAATCATACATAAAAGAATTCAGAGAAGATTCAAATATTGTTCATAGATAAACTTGATCATAAACCCACAATTCATCGGTCTCAACAAACACACCGCAAAAGAAGATTACATCGAATAGATATCCACGAGAGAGGGGGAGAACATTGTATTGAGATCCAAAAAGAGAGAAGAAGCCATCTAGCTAATAACTATGGACCCGAAGGGCTGAGGTAAACTACTCACACATCATCGGAGAGGCTAAGGTATTGATGTAGAAGCCCTCCGTGATCGATGCCCCCTCCGGCGGAGCTCCGGAACAGGCCCCAAGATGGGATCTCACGGGTACAGAAGGTTGCGGCGGTGGAATTAGGTTTTTGGCTCCGTATCCGATAGTTTGGGGGTACGCAGGTATATATAGGAGGAAGGAGTACGTCGGTGGAGCAACAGGGGGCCCACGAGGGTGGAGGGCGCGCCCTGGGGGGGTAGGCGCGTCCCCCTACCTCGTGCCCTCCTGGTTGATGTCTTGACGTAGGGTCCAAGTCCTCTGGATCACGTTCGTTCCGAAAATCACGTTCCCGAAGGTTTCATTCCGTTTGGACTCCGTTTGATATTCTTTTTCTGCGAAACTCTGAAATAGGCAAAAAACAGCAATTCTGGGCTGGGCCTCCGGTTAATAGGTTAGTCCCAAAAATAATATAAAAGTGTATAATAAAGCCCAATAATGTCCAAAACAGAATATAATATAGCATGGAATAATCAAAAATTATAGATACGTTGGAGACGTATCAAGCATCCCCAAGCTTAATTCCTGCTCGTCCTCGAGTAGGTAAATGATAAAAACAGAATTTTTGATGCGGAATGCTTCTTGGCATAATTTCAATGTAATTCTTCTTAATTGTGGTATGAATATTCAGATCCGAAAGATTCAAGATAAAAGTTCAATATTGACATAAAAATAATAATACTTCAAGCATACTAACTAAGCAATTATGTTTTCTCAAAATAACATGGCCAAAGAAAGTTCATCCCTACAAAATCATATAGTTTAGTCATGCTCCATTTTCGTCACACAACAATGCTCTCATCATGCACAACCCCGATGACAAGCCAAGCAATTGTTTCATACTTTAGTAATCTCAAACCTTTTCAACTTTCACGCAATACATCAGCGTGAGCCATGGATATAGCACTATGGGTGGAATAGAATATAATGATGGGGGTTATGTGGAGAAGACAAAAAAGGAGAAAGTCTCACATCAACGAGGCTAATCAATGAGCTATGGATATGCCCATCGATTGATGTTAATGCAAGGAGTAGGGATTGCCATGCAACGGATGCACTAGAGCTATAAATATATGAAAGCTCAACTAAAGAAACTAAGTGGGTGTGCATCCAACTTGCTTGCTCAGGAAGACCTAGGGCACTTGAGGAGGCCCGTTGTTGGAATACACAAGCCAAGTTCTATAATGAAAAATTCCCACTATTATATGAAAGTGACAAAACAAGAGACTCTCTATCATGAAGATCATGGTGCTACTTTGAAGCACAAGTGTGGAAAAAGGATAGTAGCATTGTCCCTTTTTATTCCCCTTTTTTTATTGGCCTTTCTCTTTTTTTTATTTGGACAATGCTCTATTAATGATGATCATCACACTTCTATTTATTTACAACTCAAAGATTACAACTCGATACTAGAACAAAATATGACTCTATATGAGTGCCTCCGGCGGTGTACCGGGATGGGCAATGAATCAAGAGTTACATGTATGAAAATTATGCATGGTGGCTTTGCCACAAATACGATGTCAACTACATGATCATGCAAGGCAATACGACAATGATGAAGCATGTCATAATAAACGGAACGGTGGAAAGTTGCATGGCAATATATCTCGGAATGGCTATGGAAATGCCATAATAGGTAGGTATGGTGGCTGTTTTGAGGAAGATATAAGGAGGGTTATGTGTGAAAGAGTGTATCATATCACGGGGTTTGGATGCACCGGCGAAGTTTGCACCAACTCTCAATGTGAGAAAGGGCAATGCACGGTACCGAAGAGGCTAGCAATGATGGAAAGGTGAGAGTGTGTATAATCCATGGACTCAACATTAGTCATAAAGAACTCACATACTATTGCAAAAACCTACAAGTCATCAAAAACCAAGCACTACGCGCATGCTCCTAGGGGGATAGATTGGTAGGAAAAGACCATCGCTCGTCCCCGACCGCCACTCATAAGGAAGACACACAAACAACACCTCATGTTTCAAATTTGTTACATAACGTTTACCATACGTGCATGCTACGGGACTTGCAAGCTTCAACACAAGTATTTCTCAAATTCACAACTACTCAACTAGCACAACTTTGATATCACTACCTCCATGTCTCAAAACAATCATCAAGCATCAAACTTCTCTTAGTATTCAATGAACTCATAAGAAAGTTTTTACTAGTCTTGAATACCTAGCATATTAGGATTATTTAAGCAAATTACCATGTTGTTTAAGGCTCTCAAAATAGTATAAGTGAAGCATGAGAGATCAATATTTTCTATAAAACAAATCCACCACCGTGCTCTAAAAGATATAAGTGAAGTACTAGAGCAAAAACTATATAACTCAAAAGATATAAGTGAAGCACATAGAGTATTCTAATAATTTCCGAATCATGTGTGTCTCTCTCAAAAGGTGTGTACAGCAAAGATGATTGTGGTAAACTAAAAAAATAAAGACTCAAATCATACAAGACGCTCCAAGCAAAACACATATCATGTGGTGAATAAAAATATAGCTCCAAGTAAAGTTACCGATGGAAGTAGACGAAAGAGGGGATGCCTTCCGGGGCATCCCCAAGCTTTGGCTTTTAGGTGTCCTTAGATTATCTTGGGGGTGCCATGGGCCTCCCCAAGCTTAGGCTCTTGCCACTCCTTGTTCCATAATCCATCAAATCTTTTACCCAAAACATGAAAACTTCACAACACAAAACTCAGCAGAAAATCTCGTGAGCTCCGTTAGCGAAAGAAAACAGAAGACCACTTCAAGTTACTGTAATGAACTCATTCTTTATTTATATTGGTGTTAAACCTACTGTATTCCAACTTCTCTATGGTTTGTAAACTATTTTACTAGCCATAGATTCATCAAAATAAGCAAACAACACACGAAAAACAGAATCTGTCAAAAACAGAACAGGCTGTAGTAATCTGTAACTAACGCAAACTTCTGGAACTCCAAAAATTAAGACAAACTATGAAGACCTATACAATTTGTTTATTGATCAGCAGCAATTGGAATCAATATTTTATCACGTTCTGGTGATTTTTAACAATTATTTTCGTGAACAGAAAGTTTCTGGAATTTACAGCAAGATCAAATAACTATCATCCAAGAAGATCCTATAGGTTTAACTTGGCACGATCACTAATTAAAACATAAAAACAAATCTAACCAGAGGCTAGAACAAATATTTATACATAAATAGAAGCAAAAAGCAAAAAAACTAAAAATAAAATTGGGTTGCCTCTCAACAAGCGCTATCGTTTAACGCCCCTAGCTAGGCATAATAGCAAGGATAGATCTAGGTATTGCCATCTTTGGTAGGCAATTCTTCAATGAGGCATCTATCATCCTTAGAAGTTTCTTTCTTTTTATTAATTATCAAACTTTTAGGCACAAGATCGAAAAATTCATTTGTAGCAAATGGTTCCTTAATAATAGCAAAAAGATTGGGATGAATACTTATAGATTTGAGATCCGCAGTTTCCTTACTAGAGGATTCACCCTTATTTTTAGGAACATACATAAGCTTGGCAATTTTAGTTGGAGGACTTGCAGTATTCTTTACGGAAGAAAAAGCGGTTCCCAAGTTGATAATGATATTCTCAAGTTTATCGATTCTAGTGGAATCCTGATTTATTTTCTCATTAACTATGGGTTCCTTCTCCTTAATATTTTTCAAAGTGACTCCTACTTTAGATCCATATTGGGTAATTCGGTTGTGAATCTTTTTATCAAAATTTTCAATTAACTCTACGGTAGCAACTTTATTTTCAATAATTTCAAGTCTTTGCATTACATGCTCCAAAGTTAACATAGTTCCATTAACCAAAAGAGGGGGTGAGCCAAACAAATCTATCATAGCATTATAAGAATCAAAAGTATGGCTACCCAAGAAATTCCCTCCGGTAATGGTATCAAGGATATATCTGTACCAAGGAGTAACGCCTACACAAAAATTGCAGAGAAGAACGGAAGTGGATTGCTTCCTGGTAGATCTATTTTGAGCATTGCAAATTCTATACCAAGTGTCTTTTAGATTTTCTCCCTCCCTTTGCTTAAAATTAAGAACTTCATTATTGGGAGACAACGGAGAAGAAAGAGGACTAGCCATAACGACCAGGCGAGCGGTAAATAGGCGAACGGAAAAGAGAGGGCGAATAAAATGGCAAGGGTGAAGTGGGGGAGAGGAAAACGAGAGGCAAATGGCAAATAATGTAATGCGGGAGATAAGGGTTTGTGATGGGTACTTGGTATGTTGACTTTTGCGTAGACTCCCCGGCAACGGCGCCAGAAATCCTTCATGCTAGTCTTGAGCACTGCGTTGGTTTTCCCATGAAGAGGAAAGGGTGATGCAGCAAAGTAGCGTAAGTATTTCCCTCAGTTTTTGAGAACCAAGGTATCAATCCAGTAGGAGGCCACACACGAGTCCCTCGGACCTACACAAACAAATAAATCCTCGCAACCAACGCGATAAGGGGTTGTCAATCCCTACACGGTCACTTACGAGAGTGAGATCTGATAGATATGATAAGATGATATTTTTGGTATTTTTATGATAAAGATGCAAAGTAAAATAAAAGGTAATAAAAATAGCTAAGTGTTGGAAGATTAATATGATGGAAAATAGACCCGGGGCCATAGGTTTCACTAGTGGCTTCTCTCAAGAGCATAAGTATTTACGGTGGGTGAACAAATTACTGTTGAGCAATTGACAGAATTGAGCATAGTTATGAGAATATCTAGGTATGATCATGTATATAGGCATCACGTCCGAAACAAGTAGACCGACTCCTGCCTGCATCTACTACTATTACTCCACACATCGACCGCTATCCAGCATGCATCTAGAGTATTAAGTTCATAAGAACAGAGTAACGCTTTAAGCAAGATGACATGATGTAGAGGGATAAACTCATGCAATATGATATGAACCCCATGTTGTTATCCTCGATGGCAACAATACAATACATGCCTTGCTGCCCATACTGTCACTGGGAAAGGACACCGCAAGATTGAACCCAAAGCTAAGCACTTCTCCCATTGCAAGAAAGATCAATCTAGTAGGACAAACCAAACTGATAATTCGAAGAGACTTGCAAAGATAAACAATCATACATAAAAGAATTCAGAGAAGATTCAAATATTGTTCATAGATAAACTTGATCATAAACCCACAATTCATCGGTCTCAACAAACACACCGCAAAAGAAGATTACATGAAATAGATATCCACGAGAGAGGGGGAGAACATTGTATTGAGATCCAAAAAGAGAGAAGAAGCCATCTAGCTAATAACTATGGACCCGAAGGGCTGAGGTAAACTACTCACACATCATCGGAGAGGCTAAGGTATTGATGTAGAAGGCCTCCGTGATCGATGCCCCCTCCGGCGGAGCACCGGAACAGGCCCCAAGATGGGATCTCACGGGTACAGAAGGTTGCGGCGGTGGAATTAGGTTTTTGGCTCCGTATCCGATAGTTTAGGGGTACGTAGGTATATATAGGAGGAAGGAGTATGTCGGTGGAGCAACAGGGGGCCCACAAGGGTGGAGGGCGCGCCCTGGGGGGTAGGCGTGCCCCCTACCTCGTGCCCTCCTGGTTGATGTCTTGACGTAGGGTCCAAGTCCTCTGGATCACGTTCCTTCCGAAAATCACGTTCCCGAAGGTTTCATTCCGTTTGGACTCCGTTTGATATTCTTTTTCTGCGAAACTCTGAAATAGGCAAAAAAACAGCAATTCTGGGCTGGGCCTCTGATACATCTCCGACGTATCTACTTTTCCAAACACTTTTGCCCTTGTTTTGGACTCTAACTTGCATGATTTGAATGGAACTAACCCGGACAGACGCTGTTTTGAGCAGACTTTCCATGGTGTTATTTATGTGCAGAAACAAAAGTTCTCGAAATGACCTGAAACTCCACGGAACGTCTATTTGGAAATAATAAAAAAATCCTTGCAAAAGATGAAGACCAGGGGGCCCACACC
Source organism: Triticum aestivum (assembly GCF_018294505.1). Lineage (NCBI taxonomy): Eukaryota > Viridiplantae > Streptophyta > Magnoliopsida > Poales > Poaceae > Triticum > Triticum aestivum. Next base: position 57,045,699 of record NC_057799.1, read on the forward strand.
CTAGCCACGAGGGTGGGGGGCGCGCCTGCCCCCCTAGGGCGCGCCCCCTACCTCGTGGGCCCCCTGACGCTCCACCAACCTCAACTCCAACTCCATATATTCACTTTCGGGGAGAAAAAAAATCTGAGAGAAGGATTCATCGCGTTTTACGATACGGAGCCGCCGCCAAGCCCTAAAACCTCTCGGGAGGGCTGATCTGGAGTCCGTTCGGGGCTCCGGAGAGGGGGATTCGTCGCCGTCGTCATCATCAACCATCCTCCATCACCAATTTCATGGTGCTCACCGCCGTGCGTGAGTAATTCCATTGTAGGCTTGCTGGACGGTGATGGGTTGGATGAGATCTATCATGTAATCGAGTTAGTTTGGTTAGGGTTTGATCCCTAGTATCCACTATGTTCTGAGATTGATGTTGCTATGACTTTGCTATGCTTAATGCTTGTCACTAGGGCCCGAGTGCCATGATTTCAGATCTAAACCTATTATGTTTTCATGAATATATGTGAGTTCTTGATCCTATCTTGCAAGTCTATAGTCACCTACTATGTGTTATGATCCGGCACCCCGAAGTGACAATAATCGGGACCACTCCCGGTGATGACCATAGTTTGAGGAGTTCATGTATTCACTATGTGTTAATGCTTTGGTCCGGTACTCTATTAAAAGGAGGCCTTAATATCCCTTAGTTTCCATTAGGACCCCGCTGCCACGGGAGGGTAGGACAAAAGATGTCATGCAAGTTCTTTTCCATAAGCACGTATGACTATATTCGGAATACATGCCTACATTACATTGATGAATTGGAGCTAGTTCTGTGTCACCCTATGTTTGTTACATGATGAACCGCATCCGGCATAGTTCTCCATCACCAATCCAATGCCTACGAGCTTTTCCCATATTGTTCTTTGCTTATTTACTTTTCCGTTGCTACTGTTACAATCACTACAAAACCCCAAAAATATTACTTTGCTACTAAACACTTTGCTGTAGATACTAAGTTATCCAGGTGTGGTTGAATTGACAACTCAACTGCTAATACTTGAGAATATTCTTTGGCTCCCCTTGTGTCGAATCAATAAATTTGGGTTGAATACTCTACCCTCGAAAACTGTTGCGGTCCCCTATACTTGTGGGTTATCAAGACTATTTTCTGGCGCCGTTGTCGGGGAGCATAGCTCTATTCTTTGAGTCACTTGGGATTTATATCTGCTGGTCACTATGAAGAACTTGAAAGACGCTAAAACAAAAATTTATCCCTTAACTATGAGGGGAGGTAAGGAATTGCCATCTAGCTCTGCACTTGATTCACCTTCTGTTTTGAGTAAGCTTGCGACACCTAAACCTGCTTCTGCTATTCGTTCTGATATGTCGCATGTTATTGATGATGCCACTTCTGTTATGCATGATACTTATGATGAGACAACTTCTATGCTTGATACTACTGTGCCACTTGGTGAATTTCTTGATGAACAAATTGCTAGGGTTAGAGAGAAAGAAATTATTGGAACTGATTATATTGATGAAAGTGATGATGAAGACTTGCCTATTATTCCTGAGGGTTGTGTTTTTGATAAAGAAGCTACTTTAGCTATATTAGCTTGCAAAGATAGATATGAACTCAAGAGGTTATTAGCTAAATGGAAGCAGCAATCTCTTAATGATAGAATGAAACCTGGCCCTGCTTTTGCTACTTCACCTATCTGTGTTACTGATAAGGATTATGAATTCTCTGTTGATCCTGATATAATTACTTTGGTTGAATCTGCTCCTTTTCATGGCTATGAATCTGAAACTGTTGTAGCACATCTTACTAAATTAAATGATATAGCCACCCTGTTCACTAATGATGAGAAATCTCGCTACCTTTATATCCTTAAAATATTTTTGTTCTCATTAAAGGGTGATGCTAAGATCTGGTTTAATTCTCTTGATCCTGGTTGTGTGTGTAGTCCCCAGGATATGATTTATTACTTATCTGCTAAATATTTCCCAGCTCATAAGAAACAAGCTGCTTTAAGGGATATATACAATTTTGTGCAAATTGAAGAAGAGAGTCTCCCACAAGCTTGGGAGAGGCTTCTCAAGTTACTTAATGCTTTGCCTGATCATCCTCTTAAGAAAAATAAAATACTTGATATCTTTTATAATGGACTAACCGATGCTTCCAGAGATTACCTGGATAGTTGTGCTGGTTCTGTTTTCACGGAAAGAACACCGGATGAAGCTGAAATTCTATTGAATAATATGTTGACAAATGAAAATAATTGGACACTTCCTGAGCCTGCTCCTAAACCAACTCCAAAGAAGAGAGGTGTTCTATTTCTCAGTCCTGAAGATATGCAAGAGGCAAAGAAATCTATGAAAGAAAAGGGTATTAAAGCTGAAGATGTTAAGAATTTACCTCCTATTGAAGAAATACATGGTCTTAATTTACCGCCTGTTGAAGAAACTTGTGATCTTAATCCTTTACCTATTGAAGAAACTCATGGTCTTGATAACCTGACAAAGGTAGCAAAGGTAGATTCTCTCTAAAGATATGATAAAGTTGAAATCCCTCTTACTAAAATTGCTAGCCAATGCTTGGATGAGTTTGATAACTTTATGGTTAAGCAAGAAGATTTCAATGCTTATTTTGGTAGACAATTAAAACAAAATGCTTATATGATTGAACACTTGGGTGATTATATGGCTAATGTTAAAGGTGAACTTAAACTCATTAGTAAACATGCTTCTATGGTTACCACTCAAGTAGAGCAAGTACTTAAGGCTCAAAATGATTTGCTCAATGAAATGAATAGTAAGAAAAATTATTATGTTGTTAGAGTGGCTACTAGAACTGGTAGAATGACTCAGGAACGGTTGTATCCTAAAGGCCACCCTAAGAGAATTGAACAAGATTCTCAGAGAAGTAATATTGATGCACCTAGTCCTTCTAAAAGGCAGAAAAAGAAAAATGATAGGACTTTGCATGCTTCTAGTGAACCTATTGCTGAACCACCTGAGAATCCAAATGATATTTCTATTTCTGATGCTGAAACACAATCTGGTAATGAACATGAGCCTAGTGAAAATGTCAATGATGATGTTCATGATGATGCTCAACCTAGTAATGACAATGATGTAGAAATTGAAGGTGCTGTTGATCTTGATAACCCACAATCAAAGAATCAACGTTATGATAAGAGAGACTTTGTTACTAGGAAACATGGTAAAGAAAGGGAACCATGGGTTCAAAAACCTATGCCTTTTCCTCCCAAACCATCCAAGAAAAAGGATGATGAGGATTTTGAGCACTTTGCTGAAATGATTAGACCTATCTTTTTGCGTATGCGATTAACTGATATGCTCAAAATGAATCCTTATGCTAAGTATATGAAAGATATTGTTACAAATAAGAGAAAGATACCTGAAGCTGAGATTTCCACCATGCTTGCTAATTATACTTTTAAGGGTGGAATACCTAAGAAACTTGGAGATCCAGGAGTACCAACTATACCATGCTCCATTAAAAGAAACTATGTTAAAACTGCTTTATGTGATCTTGGAGCCGGTGTTAGTGTTATGCCTCTCTCTTTATATCGTAGACTTGACTTGAATAAGTTGACACCTACTGAAATATCTTTGCAAATGGCCTATAAATCAACTGCTATACCTGTCGGTATTTGTGAGGATGTGCCTGTTGTGGTTGCAAACGTTACTATTTTAACAGACTTTGTTATACTTGATATTCCCGAGGACGATAGCATGTCTATTATTCTTGGAAGACCCTTTTTGAATACTGCAGGGGCTGTTATTGATTGCAACAAAGGCAATGTCACTTTTCATGTTAATGGCAATGAGCATACGGTACACTTTCCGAGGAAACAACCTCAAGTTCATAGCATCAATTCTATTGGAAAAATTCCATCGATTATTTTTGGAGGTTTTGAATTTCCTCTTCCTACTGTCAAGAAGAAATATGATATTCTTATTATAGGGGATGTTCATATCCCCGTTGAGGTAACATAGTGTTATTCGAAATTTCTCCGGTTCCATGTTAGCCGGAATGAGTTTGTTAACAAGACCTGATCAACCTTGTTAGTGGATTCCTTTTGATGAGCATGAGATGGATGAAACTAGAAGGCACAACCTTCTGTACCCTCCTTTTACTTTCTGTTATTTAGTTGAAATAAAGTAAAAATAGTATTTTTCTGTCTGTTTTTTGATTTATCTGTGCAATATAAAAATGCCCCGAAAATAAAAGTTCTCCAAATGCCCTGAAAATGGAATATGATTTTTTCTGGAATATTTGAGAATATCTGGCACTGAGAACACAGCAGGAGGGGCAAGCACCTGGCCACGAGAGTGGAGGGCGCGCCCCCTGCCTCGTGGGCCCATGGTGGTCCTCCTCCACTTATTCCTGCACCCACACACTCCTTCTTCCTCCCACAAACACCAATATCCAGCTCAAGCACGAGTTCTAGCTCATTTTGCTGCAATTTTCGATCTCCTTGCTCAAAGCACCTCTCACAAAACTGCTTGGGGAGATTGTTCCTTGGTATGTGACTCCTCCATTGGTCCAATTAGTTTTTCTTCTAGTGCTCTATTCATTGCAAATTTGTGCTGCCTAGGTGACCATGTTCTTGAGCTTGCATGTCAAATTTATATGGTTCCAAGTAGTTCTAATGCATGATATAGGCTCTAGGCACTTGTAGGAGTAGTTGCTATCAATTTTGTTGAGTTTGATTCACTTTTATTTGAAGTTACTAAAAATTTCAGAATTTTTCAGAAAATAATGAAGAGATTTTTTAGGGGCTGATCGAGCTGAAGCTCGAAGGAAAAGCAAAGTGAGGAAGCACAGAGGCCCAAATATAATTTTCCTCGCACCGCGGAGGTCTGGCCGTGTGAATGGCCTTCCGATGATTTCTTGAGAGAAGCCGGGATTTATGATTATTTCTATTCATTGGCTGAGAATGCTGGCCTCACCGACTTCCTCCGCGACCAACGTCATCAGTATCTCTTACTCACCAATACTTTTGTGCAAAACTTCTACTATTTTCCTAAAGAAACACCTCCTTCAGTAGAGTTTCATTTATATGATGTTGTTAAGAAGATGCCACTAGATGAATTTTGCAAGGTTTGCAAAATACCCTTCGAGGGTACCTTAGATGAACCACATCGTAATGATGTGGACGGTTTATTGACACCATTACTGTTGGGGGAACCAGGAAGGTTTCTGATGCAAGAATCACTAGCATACATTTTCCTGTTTTACGCTACTTTGCCATATTTTCTAGTCGTTGCTTGATTGGTCGCAGAAACTGTGGAAACCTTAGTGTTCCTGATATTATCATTTTGTTCCATGGTTTATTTTCCGATAACACTGTTAGATGGGCGGTATTATTGCTAAACGGTTAAGTTTGAACCGTACTAAGGGTCCCATCTTTGGAGGTATTTATGCTTCACGCCTTGCTGCACATTATAACATACCTATTAGGCTCTATGAGAAAGAAGAAAAATTACTGCCCAATGCTTATTTAGATTATAAGAGTATGGTAGTGCATGACTTTATTGTTAAGAACAAGGAAGGGGAGCTTAAATACAAATTGTTCTTTGATAAACATCACCCTGAGACTATTACCTTGCCTGCTCCTTCCTTGTTTAATTTATCTGAAGGTCCGTATCTCGTTCCGTGGGCGGCCATTTACGCTTACCGGAACTCTACACCAGCCCCGGAGCCGGAACCACAATTTGAGCCTCCACGAAAGTCTGATTACTTTTGGGATCCGGAGATGACTGCCAGCCAGTGGCAGTCAGAGTCCTCTTCATCTCAGTACGACCCCAGCTACAACTATGGATATCCGCCAGGCCATCCGTGGCAATAAACCAATTTAGGCCAAAATCCTAAGCTTGGGGGAGTACGTATTTCCCACCGACATTACATCTATGTTCACACACTCATTGCTAGATGTCCGTGCTCATACTCTTTCACTGTAATATCCATGCTAGTTTATTTTTTCTTTTTCCTGCTTTCTTCTTGTGTGTTTAATAAACTTTAAGAAAAACAAAAAAATTAGTGTAGCTTTTAATTAGTTTACTTTTCTTGCTGTGGTAGTAATAATCAAAAAGAAAACCCAAAAAGATTTCCCGTTCTTCTTTTGCTTGTTGGGAGCTTTCCTATGTAAATAGTTCTATTTCTTTTCTTTCGGGGTCGATAGGAGAAGACCATGATTAAACTGTTGAGGTGGCTCTTATATGCATTGTTGTTGATTTAACCAAGAGCCCATATTGCCTTGTCTTCTCCTGTTTATTGAATGCTCGCAGATTCCAGCTTAGTCCAATGCACGCGCACTCTTATTATTATTCACATCGTTCGGTCATGCAAGTGAAAGGAAATTATGACAATATATGATGGACTGACTGAGATGAGAAAAGCTGGTATGAACTCGACCTCTCTTGTTTTTGTAAATATGATGAGTTCATCGTTCCTGATTCAGCCTATTATGAATAAACATGTTTGCAATGACAATTAGAGATCATAGTTGCTCATGCCATGCTTGATTAGCTATGAGTTATAATGGTTTACCTTGCGTGCCAATATGCTATTAAAATGGTTGTGATGTGGTATAGTGGGGTGGTATCCTCCTTTGAATGATTTAAGTGACTTGACTTGGCACATGTTCACACATGTAGTTGAAACAAAAATCAACATAGCCTTCACGATATTCATGTTCATGGTGGATTATATCCTACTCATGCTTGCACTCAATGTTTATTAATTTTAATGCATGTTCATGACTGTTGTCGCTCTCTAGTTGGTCGCTTCCCAGTCTTTTGCTAGCCTTCACTTGTACTAAGCGGGAATACTGCTTGTGCATCCAATCCCTTAAACCCCAAAGTTATTCCATATGAGTCCACCATACCTTCCTATATGCGGTATCTACCTGCCGTTCCAAGTAAATTTGTATGTGCCAAACTCTAAACCTTCAAATAAACATTCTTTTTTGTATGCTTGAATAGCTCATGTATCAACTAGGGCTGTCCGTATCTTCCATGCTAGGTGGGTTATTCTCAAGAGGAGTGGACTCCGCTCCTCATTCACGAGAAAATGGCTGGTCACCGGGATGCCCAGTCCCATGCTTTATGCAAACTAAACCAAAATAATTGCAAACAAAACTCCCCCTGGGACTATTGCTAGTTGGAGACACTCGTTGTTTCGAGCAAGTCATGGATTGATACTTGTTGGTGGAGGGGGAGTATAAACTTTACCATTCTGTTTGGGAACTGCCTATAATGTGTGTAGCATGGAAGATATCTCCATCTCTTGGTTTTTATGTTGACAATGAAAGTATGCCGCTCAAAATATTATTTATCTCTATTTCAAAACCGAGCTCTGGCACCTCTACAAATCCCTGCTTCCCTCTGTGAAGGGCCTATCTATTTACTTTTATGTTGAGTCATCACCCTCTTATTAAAAATTACTAGATGGAGAGCGCTGCTGTCATTTGCATCCATTACTATTAATTTATATTGGGTATGACTATGACTGGATCTCTTTTACCATGAATTACAATGTCTAGTTAGTCCTTGATCTTTAAAGGTGCTCTGCATTTATGTTTTGCGGTCTCAGAAAGGGCTAGCGAGATACCATCTTGTTATATCATATCATGATTGTTTTGAGAAAGTGTTGTCATCCAAGATTTATTATTATCGCTCGCTAGTTGATTATGCCATTGATATGAGTAAACATGAGACCTAAGAGTTATTGTGAATATGGTTAGTTCACAATCTTTGCTGAAAACTTGAATGCTGGCTTTACATATTTACAACAACAAGAGCAAACAGAGTTTGTAAAAGTCTTTCTTTATCACTTTCAGTTTATCAACTGAATTGCTTGAGGACAAGCAAAGGTTTAAGCTTGGGGGAGTTGATACGTCTCCGTCGTATCTACTTTTCCAAACACTTTTGCCCTTGTTTTGGACTCTAACTTGCATGATTTGAATGGAACTAACCCGGACTGACGTTGTTTTCAGCAGACTTTCCATGATGTTATTTATGTGCAGAAACAAAGGTTCTCGGAATGACCTGAAACTCCACGGAACGTCTATTTGGAAATAATAAAAAATCCTTGCAAAAGATGAAGACCAGGGGGCCCACACCCTAGCCACGAGGGTGGGGGCGCGCCTGCCCCCTAGGGCGTGCCCCCTACCTCGTGGGCCCCCTGACGCTCCACCGACCTCAACTCCAACTCCATATATTCACTTTTGGGGAGAAAAAATCAGAGAGAAGGATTCATTGCGTTTTACGATACGGAGCCGCCGCCAGGCCCTAAAACCTCTCGCGAGGGCTGATCTGGAGTCTGTTCGGGGCTCCAAAGAGTGGGATTCATCACCGTCCTCATCATCAACCATCCTCCATCACCAATTTCATGATGCTCACCGCCGTGCGTGAGTAATTCCATCGTAGGCTTGTTGGACGGTGATGGGTTGGATGAGTTCTATCATGTAATCGAGTTAGTTTTGTTAGGGTTTGATCCCTAGTATCCACTATGTTCTGAGATTGATGTTGCTATGACTTTGCTATGCTTAATGCTTGTCACTAGGGCCCGAGTGCCATGATTTCAGATCTGAACCTATTATGTTTTCATGAATATATGTGATTTCTTGATCCTATCTTGCAAGTCTATAGTCACCTACTATGTGTTATGATCCGGCAACCCCGAAGTGACAATAATCGGGACCACTCCCGGTGATGACCATAGTTTGAGGAGTTAATGTATTCACTATGTGCTAATGCTTTGTTCCGGTACTCTATTAAAAGGAGGCCTTAATATCCCTTAGTTTCCATTAGTACCCCGCTGCCACGGGAGGGTAGGACAAAAGATGTCATGCAAGTTCTTTTCCATAAGCACGTATGACTATATTCGGAATACATGCCTACATTACATTGATGAATTGGAGCTAGTTCTGTGTCACCCTATGTTATGATTGTTACATGTTGAACCGCATCTGGCATAATTCTCCATCACCGATCCAATGCCTACGAGCTTTTCCCATATTGTTCTTTGCTTATTTACTTTTCCGTTGCTACTGTTACAATCACTACAAAACCCCAAAAATATTACTTTGCTACTAAACACTTTGCTGCAGATACTAAGTTATCCAGGTGTGGTTGAATTGACAACTCAACTGCTAATACTTGAGAATATTCTTTGGCTCCCCTTGTGTCGAATCAATAAATTTGGGTTGAATACTCTACCCTCGAAAACTGTTGCAATCCCCTATACTTGTGGGTTGTCAGCCTCCGGTTAATAGGTTAGTCCCAAAAAAATATAAAAGTGTATAATAAAGCCCAATAATGTCCAAAACAGAATATAATATAGCAGGAACAATAAAAAATTATAGATACGTTGGAGACGTATCAGGCACCAACCGCCTTACGGGGCGGCCACAAGCCGCTTGGTCGCGCCCTGGGTAGGGGGCACGCCTCTAGGGCTTGTGGGCCCCTCGGGCATCATCGCACGTTCCTTCTTTTTCCCAAAAATCACATATATTCCAAAAAAATCTCTGTAAGTTTTTATCGCGTTTGGACTCCGTTTGATATGGATATTCTGCGAAACAAAAAACATGCAACAAACAGGAACTGGCACTGGGTACTGGATCAATATGTTAGTCCCAAAAATAATATAAAAAGTTGCCAAAAGTATATGAAAGTTGTAGAATATTGGTACGAAACAATCAAAATTATAGATGCGACGGAGACGTATCAGAGCCCTATTTCTCCTTTCTTGTTGTTCTTCACGTCGGGCGGCTTCTTCTTGTCATGCTTGACGAAGTGCTTCCTCTTGCTCATGTACTTCACGGTTGCGTTGGGCAATGGCTCGAGTGGACTCCCGGAGTGCGTCTTGAGCCGCTTGAGCTTGAGCTTCACGACTTTGTTGCTCTTGCCGGATTTCATCGCCATCTTGAGATGCTTGACGTGGACGATGTGGTGTAGTTGCTCTTCATCCATGGCTTCTTGTTCTTGGCACCGCGCCTTCTCACGTGCTCGAACTCGGTCTTGTAGGCCATTGCCATGGAATGGATTTTCTTGCGCTTGGCGGTCTTGAGCGTCCTCGCGTCAAGGCGGACTCGCATCGGAAGAAGAATATGACGACGAGTGGAGACTTGAGTGACGTCGTCTTGTTGAAGAGGTTGAGGAAGACGTGCGGCTCAAGATCATGTTGCGGAATTTGTCCATTTGTTTGGAGAGCTTGGCGTCTAGGTAGTCTCGTTGTCTTGTGAAAGTGCAACTATCCCTGGGTGGTTTTGGTAATTATTAACAACATATAGGTCATTGAGCAAATGCTATTTCAAGATAAATATTTCAGGAAAGCTCAATGGCATGGCATGGATTAGAAATGTGGACCCCTCAAAATGATAAGGACAAAAGATTGGCTCAAGCTCTAAAGCTCAAGACTCTACATTTTACTTTTAGTGATCCAAGATCACATTGAGTCCATAGGAAAAGCCAATACTATTAAAGGGGATGGGGTGTTGCTTAATGGGTTACTTGCTCAAAATGCTTAGTGATATGCTGCAAAAACCCTCAACCACTTTCTCATATCCACATATGTCCCAAACCAAAAGTCAAATCCGCCCCACCGAAACTTTCTATCCGGCGCCACTGAGTTCAGTTGACATAGCCACTGCCACAAATCCTAGTCATTTCGGTCTCACCGATAGGGATCTCGGTCTCACCGAGATGGGATTGCAAACTCTCTGTTTCCCTTCGTAATGTTTTGTTCCAACCGAGATGAGCGATCGGTCCCACCGAGTTCGCAATGCAAACTCTCTGCTTCCCCTTCGTAACGTTTCAGTATCACCGAGATGAGCGAATCGGTCCCACCGAGTTTACCTGACCAACTCTCTGGTTAGCTTATTACCAAAATCAGTCCCACCGAGTTTATGTAATCGGTCTCATCGAGATTACGTTATGCCCTAACCCTAATGAAATTGGTCTCATCGAGTTGACGTGTCAGTCCCACCGAAAATCCTAACGTTCATATTTTGAACTAAATCGGTCTGACCGAGTTTCATTATTCGGTCCCACCGAGTTTGGTGATTTGTGTGTAACGGTTAGATTTTATGTGGAGGCTATATATACCCCTCCACCCACTCTTCATTCGTGAGGAGAGCCATCAGAACATGCCTACACTTCCATCATACATTTTCTAAGAGAGAACCACCTACTCATGTGTTGAGGTCAAGATATCACATTCCAACCATATGAATCTTGATCTCTAGTCTTCTCCAAGTTGCTTTCCACTCAAATCATCTTTCCACCAAATCCAAATCTGTGAGAGAGAGTTGAGTGTTGGGGAGACTATCATTTGAAGCACAAGAGCAAGGAGTTCATCATCAACACATCATCTATTACCTTTTGGGGATTGGTGTCTCCTAGATTGGTTAGGTGTCACTTGGGAGCCTCCGTCAAGATTGTGGAGTTGAACCAAGGAGTTTGTACGGGCAAGGAGATCGCCTACTTCGTGAAGATCTACCCTAGTGAGGCAAGTCCTTCGTGGGCGATGCCATGGTGGGATAGACAAAGTTGCTTCTTCGTGGACCCTTCGTGGGTGGAGCCCTCCATGGACTCGCGCAACCGTTACCCTTCGTGGCTTGAAGTCTCCACCAACGTGGATGTACGATAGCACCACCTATCGGAACCACGCCAAAAATCTCCGTGTCTACATTGAGTTTGCTCCCTCCAAACTCCTCCCTTTACCTTCATATGCAATGTTTTACATTCCGCTGCACCACCTATCGGAACCACGCCAAAAATCTGCCAAGACTTAAAATTGGGAAAAGGCTAGATTTTTATTTAGTCAAGTAGTCTAATCACCCCCCTCCCTCCAGACATCCTTTCGATCCTACAAGTGGTATCAGAGCTTTGGTCTCCATTTGCCTTTATTTCCATAGCTCTTGGTGATCATAGCCTCGGTTTCACAACCTAGAAGAGTATGGCGTCTAGCAAGGGAAATTACCACCATAGAGGTCCTTACTTTGATGGTACAAATTTTGCTAGTTGCAAACACAAGATGAAAATGCATATTCTTGGACATAACCCCGCCGTTTGGGCTATTGTGTGTATTGGCTTGCAAGGTGAATTCTTTGATGGGAGAGAACCGAACCGTGAAGCTACCGCGGAAGAGCTGAAGATGCTGCAATACAATGCTCAAGCTTGTGATATTCTCTTCAACGGATTGTGCCCCGAAGAATTCAACAAAATCAGCCGTCTTGTGAATGCAAAGGAAATTTGGGATACTTTGATTGATATGGACGAGGGTACCGACTCCGTCAAGGAATCCAAATTGGATGTGCTTCAAAGTCAACTTAACAAGTTCAAAATGAAGGATGGTGAAGGTGTCGCTGAAATGTACTCTAGGCTTGCTCTCATCACAAATGAGATTGCTGGCTTAGGAAGTGAAGAGATGACCGATAGATTCATCATCAAGAAAATCCTAACAGCCTGGGATGGAAAATATGATACCGTGTGCACATTGATCCAAATGATTCCCAATTACAAAGATCTCAAGCCAACGGAAGTCATTGGAAGAATTGTTGCTCATGAGATGTCACTTAAGGATAAGGAAGAGCTCCACAACAAGTCAAGCGGTGCTTACAAAGCCTCATGTGATGCTTCCACATCATCAAGTGAGAAACAAACCTTCAATGAAGAATTGAGCCTAATGGTGAAGAACTTCAACAAGTTCTACAAGAGTAGAAGCAAGGAAAGAAGTTCCAAGTCAAGGTCCTACAAAAGATCTTCAAGTCATGAAAGAAATTGCTACAATTGTGGAAGACCCGGACACTGCTCCAATGAGTGTACGGCTCCCTACAAAAGAAGAGAAGATTCTCCCAAAAGAAGAAGTAGAAGAGAAGAATCACCACCAAGAGAGAGAAGGAGTAGAGATGATCATTATGAACGTAGATCCTCTCGGAGAAGCAAGGATTCGGAAAGGAAGGACAAGTCATCAAAGAGCTACACAAAACGAAGACATCAAGCTCATGTTGGTGAATGGGTATCCGGCTCCGACTCCGACCATCACTCCGAAAGAAGTTATCACTCCGATTCCGAATATACTCAAGATGAAGGTGTTGCCGGTCTAGCACTTGTGTCAACCAACTCCTACGACATATTTGACTCACCAAATGAAGGAATTGGAAGATGCTTCATGGCTAAAGGCCCAAAGGTATCACACCCCGAGTATGTTGATTTCAATAGTGATGAAGATGACTTGCTAGGAGATGATGATTTACTTGTTGACAACTCTAGTTATGAAAACCATGATGAACTTGCTATTAATCATGCTGATAAAGATAAAACGAATGACGATGATAAGAAGGAGATTGAGCGTCTAACTAAAGAACTAAACACTCTTAAGTTAGCTCATGAAACTTCCTTGGAAGATCATCGAGAACTTTTAAAAACTCATGAGAAGCTACGCTTTGAAAAGCTCAACAACCTTGAGCAAGAACATGAGTTCTTAAAGGCAATCAATGATGATCTTCGCAAGAAAAGTTCTTCTTATATTGCCAAGCATTTACTCTTATCTACTTACATGCCACAAGTAAAATCTAGCAACAAGAGTAAGAAAGATTGTTCATCTAGTAGTAACAATAACCATGCCAAATCCAATGTTCTTGCTTCTAGTAGTTCTCTTGATTCCACTAATGATTCTCTTAGCCAAGTTACACTTGAGCAAGAAAATAGCTTATTGAAGGGAATTATAGAGAAAGGTGTTTACAAGAGTCTTGCCGGAAGTAAGCAATTTGAGGAAATTGTACGCAAGCAAGGAAGACACCGGAAGAATCAAGGTGTTGGTTTTGAACGAAAGTTCAATGCCAATGAAGTTGAGTGGGAGGAAGATCAATACCCCAAGACGAAGTTTGTTCCTCAACAAGAGAAGTATGATCCTACTTCTTTCCAAGGAACACAAGCTCAAGATAATCTTCCACCACAAGACCACAAGCAAAAAAGGCAAGGACAAGCTTCAAGAGGAGATTGATGCATTTGAAGAAGCTCCCAAGGCCTTGGTCAAGTGGGTTCCCAAGACTACATCAAGTTCTACTTCATCAAGTACGACTACAACTCCAAGGATTCCCATCAAGATGGTGTGGATCCCTAAGAAGAAGAACTAGAGAGTTCTTGAGGGTGACTCCGCCAACATACTTCACTCATATCTTTTGGCAAGAACATGTGCAAACAACTTCCATATCTTGCACTAGTTCAAGGAGTCACAAACCCTCTTGTTGGTAAGACAAGGGACAAGGTAACCTAATGCGTTCATGGACATCATCTTATGTGAACATCACTCTATGTCTATGGATATCCTTGTTTGTTCCTTGTGGGACTAACCCATGTAGGTATTGAAAGTGCAACTCACTCCAATGGATTGCTCCAAATGATCTACATCAACATTGAGCATCTACATCTTCAACACCTACATGAAGTCATCATCGACAAAACCCAAGGTTAGTTCATCCCCCTTAGGGGGGATATCACATCTAGGGGGAGCTTTACTCTAACCAATTGAGCTAGAGCAACTCAAATGATGTGAACACAACAATGCTTTATGTAAAAGTGGTAACCCCACTTGTGCTTAAACGATGAGTATGACATATGATCAAATGTTCTCATTTGACTACTAAGTCAATATACTCATATATAGATGACCTAGTCATCGCCAAATTGCTAAATAGATGCTAGAGTGATTGTGCATGCTTTGTCACATATTTCATTTTCCATTTTATTGTGTGAGCATGTTGATTGCATATTTTACTCATTCGAGGACATACATTTGTTGCTTTGAATGTTTGGGTTTTTCTCTTTTGCCAAATGGATGGACAAGAATGCCTAAGAACTCCCTCTAGCTATCTATGTTCTTCTCATCTCAAACTCTATTCATGCTACATCACAAAGTTTGATCAAGTCAGATTCGAACCACTCTGTGTGAGGAGCACGGAGTCCCCGATTCGTCATAGACTTAAACTTCCAAAACCTCTTTGTGCTTTTCAGTTTGACCGAGTCATCCACTTCGGTCACACCGAGATCACTAAGTTGATCTAGGTTTTCAATCTCGGTGCAACCGATTTGAACTTTTCGGTCACACCGAGTTGCAGTAACTGCTTGCGATTCTGCATCTCGGTGCCACCGAGTTGTTCCACTCAGTCACACCGA
This sequence comes from Triticum aestivum, assembly GCF_018294505.1. Taxonomy (NCBI): domain Eukaryota; kingdom Viridiplantae; phylum Streptophyta; class Magnoliopsida; order Poales; family Poaceae; genus Triticum; species Triticum aestivum. The sequence continues at coordinate 57,060,894 of NC_057799.1, forward strand.
CAGGGTCGGGATATATAAACCCATGGCTGAGATTTTGGAAATTTCTTCAAACTCCTCAGCCCGCGCATGTGTTCTGCTCTGCCTCCTCGGGTCTTCGGATCGTCTCCTCGCCGCCAGCGACCTCCCGCCGCTGGTTTCCATCGCCGTCAACGGAAATATGCTCCTCTGTTGCCGCCGTAGCGAACCTCCGCCGAACTAGGGTATGGGTTCGACTCTATGTGCTAATTCCTTAAGTCTGATTCATAGCACATTTCTTTGCCATGATCTTTACCACGTATGCAAACACTATATCCACAGAAAACATCCTTTAGGTTAGATTTGATTTGAAAATTTAGGGTTAGGTCTCCGCCGAACTCATCTCGGACCGACCGAGCTATAGAAATCGGTCTCACCGATTTGGCTTAGGCCATAGCACATGTGTTTTCGGTCTGACCGAAAACTGCACATCAGTGTGACCGAGTTCGATTCGTTGTGAAACCCTAGCAATATCGGTGCCACCGAACTGTGACTCGGTCTGACCGAGTTCACTAATTTAGGCTCCAAAATTGCTTCGGTATCACCGAGTTTAACAGATCGGTAGCTCCGAAATGCTTTCTGTGGAGAACTAAAACTAAGTTTTTAAGTCATCTGTTTTGCAAAAACTTTGCACTTTGTGATGCTCATCCACTCTACCTCATCTACATCTATTCATAGGGTTTGTTGTCAGTGAGATTGCCAAGATGTCTGACCAGAGTGACAGTCAGAACAAATCTGAGGAACAAGTGCAATTGGGTGAGGGTTCAGAACCCTCAAGCAGTTATGATGATGGCAGTAGAAGCACACCTAGCAACTGCCCAAGGCAGCCACCAGAACCAGAAAGAAGAGAACCTCAGAATCTGAGGATGAGGACTATGTGGATGCTAAGGATGAAGCTACATCAAAGAAGAAGGTGCTAAAGAAAGAGTATGGCACAGCTGCTGCAACAAAGCCAGGCTTGAAGAAGAAGGCACCTGCCAGAAGGATTCCTATGTCTAAGGCCAGAGCCTCTACTCAATAGACAATGGAGTTCACTCTTGAACCCAAAGAAGCTGGAGATGGCAAGAAGAGAAAGGAGAGGGTCAAGAAAACTATTGCCAGAGTCATTGGCAAGCCCTCCATGATGAGAGATTCAGAAGAGGAAGAAGAAGAAGATGCTGCACCAGCACCCAAAGCTCATAAGCTTATGGGAGATGCAATCAAATCAGGGGCTGCAGCATCAAAGCCCAAGTCTGCTCCCAAAGCTCAAGCTCAGAAACCTCCTAAGCCCAAGAGAAACACCAGAAGTATACCTGCTGAAGAGAAGAACAAGGCCCCAGTGCCTCAAGCTAAAGAAGAGGATGATGAATCCCTTATTTTGAGAAAACTAAAACCCAAGATCCCAGACCATAATGGTGCTCATCCAGTGGCTGAGGACATGCACATCAGAAAGGATGTCGGACTGAGATTGTGGAGGCAGTCTGATCCCTATGCAGTGAGGAGGAGGACTGCAGTTGATTACAGATTTCATACAAAAGAACAGCAAGACTTCTATGAGACAATTTTGCTTGACAAGAAGCCAATTGTATGTGACATGAGATGGGTTGACTAGGAGTATATCAAGGAGAAGGAAGATCACTTCCCAGGAGTCTATGACAGCTTCAAAGCTTGTGGAGTTAACAAGTTTGTTCGGCAGAAGCTCACAAAATGGAATGATGAGCTGATCATGCAGTTTTACTCCACTGCTCACTTTTATCCAGATGGGAAGATCATATGGATGTCTGAAGGTACTAGGTACCAATCCACTGTTGGAGAATGGGCTAAATTGATCAATGCCACAGAGGAACATGAAGATGACTTGGATGTGTAAGCCAAGAAGAAGAAAGACCACAACACTATGGCAAACATGTACAAAGAGATCCCAGATAAAGCTTTGGAGACTCACAAGCTTGGATCAGTGCATTACTTGTTGTCTGGTCTGCCTACCATCAACACAATCCTCAGGCACACTCTGCTACCCATGTCAGGAGATCACAAGATGATCAGAGGACATTCTATCAACCTGCTATAGCTTTTTGATGTCCCTCAGAAGTTCAAGGTCATGAGTCTGATTGTAGAGACAGCCAAGAGGACTGCTGCTGACCAAAAGAGAAGTTGTGGGTATGCTCCACACATTCAGGAGCGCATCAACTCCAAGATGGGCACAGGAACATATCTGCTGGACAAGGAGCATCTACCCTTATATCCTGAATCTGAAGACAATACAGTTGTGATGAATGAAGAGGAACCATCATCAGCTCAAGTACAAGAGAAGAGAGCCAAAGCTAAGGCTGAGAAAGCTGCCAAGATGCCTACTGTAGAGGAAGCATCTCAAGTTTTCCTGAAGAGAATGCAAGATCAACTTGCATATCTGATCCAATCTAAACTAAGGGTTGAGAAGGGCTTGGCCACCCTGACTCAAAACCAGGAAAGTCTGGAGAGGATCATAGAGACAAAATTTTATGATCTTGATCTAAAGGTAACTGAGATCCAAACAGCAGTTGAGCAGCTCCAGGAGGAAGCAGAAGAGAGGAGAGGGAAGGCAACTACTGATGCTTTTCAGCGAGTGCCTAAAGGACAGAGGTCTGCTGCAGTGCATGTACCTGATTCAAGAGCCACAACATCAGCACCAGTAGCCACAGCTTCAGTGCCACCTCCAGCAGCTACTCCACCAGCTCCATCTACATCAACAGATGCCATCGTTCTCGGAGTTCTCTTTACACCACCTCCCGAAGACCAAGCCTGAGAGACGCATAGCACTATGCATTTTCAAACTTTTTGGTAACTTGTTGCCAAAGGGGGAGAAATATGTATAGATCATAGGCTTCGAGAGAGTGTGTTTTGCCTTTTATCTCTCTTGCTTTTGGTTGAACTTGTGTGCTTGGTTGATACTCTATGTCTTTGTCTGTGTGAGATACTTGTTTGATCATATGCTACCTTAATGATTGCCTGGATGATATTATCTCTTATATGATCATTCACTTTGTTTGGTGATGAGTGCATGATTTTAATTACCATCATTTTGAGCGCTCCACCAAGATGTATGTGACATGGAAGAGTAACCCATGATCCTAATCAATTGTGCATTTGCATTCAAAAGCAAATCTTAAATAATGCACAAATTTTAGGGGGAGCTCTTGCTTATCACATACTTCTCAAAGCGACAATGTATTTCACTTTTATTATCATTTGTCAAAGCTTTGATCTATATGTTGTCATCAATTACCAAAAAGGGGGAGATTGAAAGTGCAACTATCCCTGGGTGGTTTTGGTAATTATTAACAACATAGAGCTCATTGAGCTAATGCTATTTCAAGATAAATATTTCAGGAAAGCTCAATGATTGGCATGGCATGGATTAGAAATGTGGACCCCTCAAAATAATAAGGACAAAAGATTGGCTCAAGCTCTAAAGCTCAAGACTATACATTTTACTTTTAGTGATCCAAGATCACATTGAGTCCATAGGAAAAGCCAATACTATTAAAAGGGGATGAGGTGTTGCTTAATGGGTTACTTGCTCAAAATGCTTAGTGATATGCTCCAAAAACCCTCAACCACTTTCTCATATTCGTATATTTCCCAAACCAAAAGTCAAACTCGGCCCCACCGAAACTTTCTATCTGGCGCCACCGAGTTCAGTTGACATAGCCACTACCACAAAACCCTAGTCATTTCGGTCTCACCGATAGAGATCTCGGTCTCACCGAGATGGGATTGCAAACTCTCTGTTTCCCTTCGTAACATTTCGGTCCAACCGAGATGAGCGATCGGTCCCACCGAGTTTGCAATGCAAACTCTCTGTTTCCCCTTCATAACGTTTCGGTATCACCGAGATGAGCGAATCGGTCCCACCGAGTTTGCCTGACCAACTCTCTGGTTAGCTTATTACCAAAATTGGTCCCACCAAATTTGTGTAATCGGTCTCACCGAGATTACGTTATGCCCTAACCCTAATGAAATCGGTCCCACCGAGTTGACATGTCGGTCCCACCGAAAATCCTAACGTTCACATTTTGAACTAAATCGGTATGACCGAGTTTCATTATTCGGTCCCACCGATTTGGTGATTTGTGTGTAACGGTTAGATTTTGTGTGGAGGCTATATATACCCCTCCACCCACTCTTCATTCGTGAGGAGAGCCAGAACATGCCTACACTTCCATCATACATTTTCTGAGAGAGAACCACCTACTCATGTGTTGAGGTCAAGATATCCCATTCCAACCATATGAATCTTGATCTCTAGCCTTCTCCAAGTTGCTTTCCACTCAAATCATCTTTCCACCAAATCCAAATCTATGAGAGAGAGTTAAGTGTTGGGGAGACTATCATTTGAAGCACAAGAGCAAGGAGTTCATCATCAACACACCATCTATTACCTTTTGGGGAGAGGTGTCTCCTAGATTGGCTAGGTGTCACTTGGGAGCCTCCGTCAAGATTGTGGAGTTCAACCAAGGAGTTTGTACGAGCAAGGAGGTCGCCATGGTGGGCGATGGCCATGGCGGGTAGAAAAGGTTGCTTCTTCGTGGACCCTTCGTGGGTGGAGCCCTCCATGGACTAGCGCAACCGTTACCCTTCGTGGGTTGAAGTCTCCACCAACGTGGATGTACGATAGCACCACCTATAGGAACGACGCCAAAAATCTCCGTGTACATTGTGTTTGCTCCCTCCAAACTCCTCCCTTTACCTTCATATGAAATGTTTTACATTCCGCTGCAATACTCTTAGACTTGCATGTGTAGGTTGTTTACTTGACTAGTACTAAGTTGCTAAAACCTGCCAAGACTTAAAATTGGGAAAAGGCTAGATTTTTATTTAGTCAAGTAGTCTAATCACCCCCCTCTAGACATACTTTCGATCCTACATCTTGCTTCCGATTGGCAGAGATCGGTGGTGAGTTGCTTGATGCGATCACCCAAAGCTTCACTCTCTTGATGTAGAGCTCGTTATGCGATGAAGAAGTGATTCTTGGTGACGTAGTCGTGTTCGTCATCTTGATCATCAAAGAGCAGGTTGGATGAAGTAGTAGGCCTATCCATCATGTGGAAGTGGTGGTGAGTAGGAAAATGAGGGAACAATACCAAAGCTACCTTTTCCGAAGATTGTGGATGTAACAAGTACGATCCCACGTGGTGCTATAATAGTAGAATTGGTATCGGGTTTTGTTTCTCACACCTACAAGTAAATGGCTTTTGGTGGATCTCGGTTAGGAAATGGCACAAATAATCCAAGCAAATGTTAGTCAAGATGTTGAAAAAGTTGAAAAGATGCACAAATCGCAAGTAAGACAAATAGATCAAACCCAAAATATCACTAGGAACACACACACGGAAGATAGATGTGATCCGCACAACCAAGGAATGAGCTTCTAAGAGGTGGAACCATGAATATGCTCTCTTGTTGTACAGATACTAGAGAGACCCTAGCTCGATTGCTCTCATGGGCTAGATACGCTAGTGCGCCAACCTAGAGAGAAAACGGAGCGTCTGCTATCCCAAGTATGCTTATTTATGTAGTGGCCAAGATGATGATGTAACTATGCTATGAGGCTCGATGCTATTGCTTACAAGCTCTTGCTTCTCTTATTTTTCTTTTGCTTAAAAGCTTTTTTATGACTATGCCACAATGCTTGATATGCGAGCCGGAGAGCGAAACGACAAGTAATATATGCACGGGAGAGACGTGACACTAAAGGTGCAGTAAGGTGTGGCTCGGCAATTCTGAACTTGCTAGCCGATGGGTAAGTAACGCAAAAGAGGCTCGAGGCTATCAAGGTAATGGCAAGGGTAATACAATGGTGTCGTTGAGGTTACCGTCCATGCTTACAGTTGGTATGAAGGCAAAGTGGTCGATGTCGAAGTGGAGTCCAAGCCGATGACAAGTGAAGGTGAAGATGAAGACAAATCGCACCTAAGTAGCCAAAACACCTTAGGACACGTGAGAACCGCAACTCCAAAGATCAAACACTCACGAGAAATATTGCGGAAGATCGAGTATGGTGGTGGAAAGGAAAAACGGTGGAAAACTGGTGATGGCCGAACAGTTCCTGAAGGCCCGTGCGCATGGGGTAAGTGAGGCCCGTGTCGACGGGATCCCGATGGCCCATGTGCACTGGGTGTTCTGGAAACTCAAGAACACCTCGGATTCGTGGATATTTTGCAAAATCCAGCCAAAATCGATGGTAGGGTGGGTGGGGAAAGGTGGTAAGGGGTAGATCCACTTGTCGAACACCAAATTCGTGGATCAAATCAACCAAATCTCAGAAGATCTAACAAATTGGAAGAAAAAAATTTGGGCTCTTTTTGGTGGGGATTTTCGAATTAGGACGAAAAACAACAAAATCAAGCTAGCAATGGGGGGCAGGGACTCAAAGATGTGAATCAACCTTGCTCATGATACCAAGACGTTGTAGGGTGAAACCCTAAGATGGATCTTTTCACACTTGGAGGGGGAAAAGGGATGAACACCAAGAACACAAAGAGGAATTCACTCCAACAAAACCCAATCGCACATCCACTAGAATAGCAAACACATAGATCCACAAGATTACAAGCACAATCAAAGGAAACAAGCACTAGGTAAAGTTCTTCCCACTCCTAAGAGATAAGGTCTTGATGATGGTAGTCTTCTCCAAGAGGAGGTCTTGAAATCCACAAGTCGATCCTCTCCTAAGAGGCCTTGATCTCCAATGGAGTGGTAGAAGGAGAAAAGCTCTCAAATATCTCACATATGTCTTTGCTTACCCTAAACATGACCCTAGGTACGGAATATATAGGCATGGGGACAAAGTGGATGAAGAGAAGGCCCAACAGCCCATCATCAGCCAGCCATCCTGTAGGGCCCGTGCGCACGGGGTAAGTTGGGCCCATGCGCACGGGGGTCCCGTGCGCACGTTACACGCTCATGCGCACGGGGTGCTACAGCGGTAGCTCCCTGTGTAGCCCGTGGGCACGGGGTCGCCTGGGACTTCCTGTCCTGCTCCTTTGGGACTCCTTCTTTCTCAAGGTCTTGGGGTGCTTCTCCTACTCCTTGGTGATGCTCCTTAGCTGCTTGAGAGTGTTCCTCTTCGTACCTAATGATACATAGTGCATTTTGGTGAGGTAGCAACCAAGTTCCATTCGTGTCCATATGCATGTCAAGTAGGAAGGAGTTCACCTCAGTTTCCATTGCGCGTGCTCGAGCTCTTGTCATAGGCCACGTGGTGCTTGACGCGTTGGTGTAGAGTCCATGGGGATGGTGGAAGGATGATCCGCATCATCTTGTCCTGGAGGCCTTGTTAGGTGGCAGCGTATCTTCCCTTGGGTGCACTTGCACTTGAGGGCCCTTGGTGTGGCGAGTGCGAGAGGCTTTGGGCGAAAGCCTTGTGCTCCAGCGCCGGCAGCGATGATGCACGTGGGTGTCACATCCCTCTTGGGGGCGTCGTTGGGTACCTCTCACTGAGCTAGGGCTAAGGGTGAAAAGCCTATACCATCTTCTTGGCCTCGATAGCGGCTTCGCTGTGGAGCCAGGGATCCCATGGCGCATGGCATCGTCATCGGTGGGCTTGTTCGGGTCCTGGCATGAAGTTACCTTGGCTCTAGCATGGGTGGTCAATCTTGCTCCCTTTTACACGGCTCTTGTTGGCGCCCCTCGTGATCCTCGTGTCTGCAAGCAAGCTCCATGATCCGGAGCAAGAAGGAAGGGCCCCTCTCCGGCAGCACCTTGGTATGAGAAACGCAACAAGGTCTGGTGGTTTCCCTTGGTGGCGTGCCTTCTTCCTTGATGGTACTCTATGTGTCTTTGTGTTAGGGTGTGGACTCTCTTGTATTCTTGTTTCTTTTTTTTCTCTGCTTTGTAAGAGGATCTCATCACCTTTTATATGTTTGGCTGTGTTGCTTTATATATAAAACGGGGCGGAGCATTTTCTTGTAGAATAGGATTTCTGTCCTTTGTCAATGGAGTCGTGCTATTTGTGAGTTGCATTGGGATTTTCCCGAAGAGGAGGGGATGATGCATTACAGTAGAGATAAGTATTTCCCTCAGTTATGAAGCCAAGGTTAACAATCCAGTGGGAGAACCAAGCAACACTATGTAAACAGCACCTGCACACAAACAACAAATACTTGCAACCCAACGCGTAGAGGGGTTGTTAATCCCTCAACGGTATTGAGATAGATTAAATTGTATAGGATTTGATAAATAGATCTAACTAAAACACAAAATAAAATTAAAAAAATGCAGCAAGGTATTTTTAGGACTTTTCTCTAAACCTATAAAAAGCTGAGTTGGTGATGATGATGTGATTGCCATCCTTCATTTACAACCGTTCGATCTACATCCAACGCATTTGAGGCAAATTATGTCAGTTTTGCAAAAAGACCCCCGTACTCCACTCCTCGTTTGTAGATAACCCCCTGCCTCTCACGTTCAGCCATCTCCCCCTCTCACCTCATCTAGCCATCTCATCTCCCTCTCACCTCATCTAGCCATCTCAGGAAAAAAATAAGAAGGGTCTGAAGAGGTCACTGCTCTCGGCGCTGTCTGCCACCAACACCTCTAATGCCTTCTCTCAGGCCGCATTACCGACCACCACCATGACCCCCTCCTCCTCACCATCTCCCCCGCCCCTTCCAAGTCATCCTGGGTTACATTCATGGCAATCTAGAAAAAATAAACAAAATCGATACTCAAAAAATAAATTTTAAAGATCATTTTTTGTAAAGCACAGTACGTGATTTTCTTCATGAAGTTTTGGATGCAGGTTGAACACTTTAATGCTTTCGTTTGCAGAAGATATTTTTCTATCTATTTTGCCTACATTTCCTATTCACCTGATGGTTGTGAGCTCTAGAGAAGAATAAATATCCGAAGAAACCTATCGATATTTGTTACACATGAGATGACCCCCACATACTTTGTCAAATAAACAACTCTCTGATCAATGCATTTTCAATGTTCCGTGCAAAGCACATGCATCTCACTAGTATATGATAAAATATAGACTCGGGGCCATAGTTTTCACTAGTGGCTTCTCTCGAGAAAATAGCATACGGTGGGTAAACAAAATACTGTTGGGCAATTCACAGAAAAGCAAATAATTATGACGATATCCAAGTCAATGATCATGTATATAGGCATCACGTCTAAGATTAGTAGACCGAAACGATTCTGTATCTACTACTATTACTCCACACATCGACCGCTATCCAGCATGCACCTAGTGTATTAAGTTCATGGAAAAACGAAGTAATGCATTAGGCAAGATGACATGAAGTAGATAAGATAAACTCACGTATGAATAAACCCCATCTTGTTACCCTTAATAGCAACGATACATGCGTGTCATGTCTTTTTTTGTCACTGAGATTTAGCACTGCAAGATCGAACCCATCACAAAGCACCTCTTCCCATGGCAAGAAAAATCAATCTACTTTGCCAAACCAAACCAATAATTCGGAGAACAAATATGAGGCTATAACAATTATGCATAAAAGAGTTCAGAGAAAACTCAAATAATATTCATGGATAGATCTGATCATAAACTCACAATTCATCGGATCCCGACAAACACACCACAAAAAGTAATTACATCAAATAGATCTCCAAGAACATCAAGAAGAACATTGTATTGAAGACCAAAAAGAGAGAAGAAGCCATCTAGCTACTAACTACGGACCCGTAGGTCTGTGGTAAACTACTCACTCATCATCGGAGGGGAAACAAGGATGATGAAGAACCCCTCCGTGATCGTTCCCCCCCCCCCCGGCAGAGTGCCGGAAAAGGCCTCTAGATTGGATCTTGTGGTTCTGGAACTTGCGACGGCGGGAAAATTATTTTCGACTCCTCTGAGGGTTTTGGGATTTTACAGTATTTATAGAGGCGGAGGTAGGTCAAAACGATGCCCGTGGGCCCCACTACCCACCATGGTGCGCCAGAGGCCCCTGGCGCGCCCTGGTGGCTAGGGGGGCCCATGAGCCTCTTCTCGTGGCCTCCAGAAGTTTCCAGGGTCTCTTCTTGCCAGAAAAAATCTCCAAAAAGTTTCGTGATATTTGGACTTCGTTTGGTATTGATATTCTGCAAAGTAAAAAACAAGCAAAAAACAGCAACTGGCACTGGGTACTAAGTTAATCGGTTAGTCCCAAAAAATGATATAAAGTTGCTACTAAATGTATATAAAACATCCAAGATTGATAATATAATAGCATGGAACAATCAAAAATTATAGATACGTTGGAGACATATCAAGTTGCTCATTTCTCGAAACTTAGTTGTTTGGTTTCGTTTATGAATGCTTTTGAAAGGCGCAATTTATTTATCTCAAAACAACATAATGTTTTTTGGGATTATATCTTAGCACAAGTCCAACCTTCAGTTGATACTCGATTTTGTAAGTCCATACATTTCGCAAAAAGAAGGATCTGCAATTCTTCATTGGTAGTTTCGTAGTACGTTATGTCTATCTACTAGGAAGGTGTTTGATTTGGATTTTACTTAGCTTTTGCACTGTGTATTATAAGCCAAAAAGCGCACCTAGCAAAAGTAGAAAGGGTATGCTCGCGCAGTTTGATTAGGATGAAGGGATATGGAGGGATTAGTGATCGATGGTGGGATCGACGAGTGGGATTAGTGGCTTGTTGCGCTCAACATTGGAATGTTTCGAACCTCTAGATCTTGTAGATAGACGGTTGAGGAGGTTTGGATCTACCTCATTTGCGTGTGCACCTTAATTGACTGTGCATTACAGATTTAGTTAAGGTTTTGATAACATTGATTTGACTTATATATGTGTATAGAAAGACAAGGAAACTTACGATCTAGTTGAGATTTTGTTAATATTTGATTTGATTGAGTTAGTGACGGAGCGTCGAGAGAAGGAGAAGTTGAACGTACGAACGTACAATCCTCAGCTCCTTTTTAATAATAGAGATAAAGAATGCAGCTACGTACAACATATGCCCTTGCGCCAAAAAGACCCTGAGCTCCCGTGTCCTGGGTGTTCCCGCTGTGATGACGCCTGCAGCCATGTGGCCTCCTTATGCTCGCGCAGGCCTGACTAGTTGGAAACAACCAATTATGTTGTTCTTCTGCAGTCAGGCTTTAGGCTGCTTTGAGTTTTATACGATGCAGGCCCAGACACACGAGCAGACAACCAAACGTGCAAAATTTGCGTCCCAGGGCCTGGCTGAAGGGAATGCGGGCACCAAATAGGTCCTAAAATTTGTTTCTTTTTAGTCCCGGATGTGTTTGCTGAGATTGCCTTCCTGAACAAATTGTTTAGTGCTATCAACTCGTAGTTTGTTCAAAGGGGTGTGTGGGAGCGAACTGTGATTGACACATGTTTTCCTTTAAGACTCGTACACGAAAATTGATCGTGTCACAGCGTATTCGCACAAAAAATCTCTAAGCTTACATCAGATCATTAACATTTAGGATATTTTCAGCGTTATATCCAGCACAAGTTCAACCTTCACTTGATACTTTATTGTGTAAGTCCATACATTTGTTTGTGGATGTGGCGCTCTTTGTTGGTAGTTTCGTAGTACGTTACGTCAACCTACTGGAGGCCACCGTTAGGGCGCTAGGTTCTCTATGAATTCAGTGAGTTTAAATGGCTCGTCCTTATCGACTGAAAGTCCATGCTCGTACTCAGAAAATTTGAATCATGAAGGGGACATGCAAATATTTATACCCAGATAAATAGATAGTTTTTCTGATAGTCTGTGTTGCAGCTTGTACTACCTCCTTTATCGACATATAAACTAACTTCCGACTGCTCTGTTTATAAACAACAGATCTGAACAAATACACATATTGCTATTTCCGTGCGTCATGCATGTGAATCGAACGATCTGCACAAAAGTGAGCCGAACGATCACTTCTCTCCAGCTGAATTGAGTATGCATCCATGTATGTGAGATGAAAAAGATGATGTCAACAATGATTTCATTAAAATTCAAAATTCAAAATGTTTTATAGCTCAAACAGTCGCTCTAATTGAAAATCTTTTTTCATGTAAAAAAGACATCGCGACAAGATCTTCGAAACTAGATCTCATTGTTGTATATTTCAACAACTTTTTTTCAGGTCAAAAGTTACCACGTCTGGAGTACGTAAGCTATCACGCCTACAGTACGTAACTTATCGTAGTTTTACACTAAAGTTACCATAGGTATTTTTCGACTACTTTTTTGCCTGGGTAAAAATTATCATGATATTTATAAGTTAATTATCAGGTTTGCAATACCACCTTCTAGCATCGGTGTAGTGCATGAGCTGCAAGTTGTAAGGTCCACGTGCAGACACGACAAGACCTGCTTATAAACATAACTTTACAGCTCGTTCGGGCCAAGCCCATTTAGGCATGTGCCGGGCCTGGCCGATCCCAGGCCGCCCCATTGGCTACCTATGATCAGGTATATGGTGTGTAAAATACCATATTATTTATGTAGAAGTTATCGGGGGTATGTTTTCAACTTCTTTTCCCCGGGTCAAAGTTACAGCAATTTTTGTATGTAAATTATCAGGTATGCGGTCAAATATTATCATGTCATTTACACAAAAAGATATCGAAGTTATGTTTTCAAAGAAAAAAAGTCCCCGGTCAAAGTTATCACAGTGTTTGTACCTGAGTTACCAGCTCTGTTGTACGTGAGTTACCGGGGTATGGTTTTCAACAATTTTTATCCCGGGGTCCAAAAGTTACTATGATGTTTGTACGTGAGTTATCAGCTTTGTTGTGCGTATATTATCATATGCTAGTTACACATAAGTTACCAGGATTATATTTTCAAAAACTTTTATCCGGGGTCAAAAAGTTACCACGGTGTTTGTGCATGAGTTATCATCTCTATGTTATGTGTATGTTATCATATTATTTACACCGAGAGTTACCGGATATGTTTTTTAAGAACGTTTATCCCGGAGTCAAAAGTTACTGTGGGGTTTATGTGTGAGTCATCAACTCTGTTGTTCATATATATTGTCACCCACTGTTTATATAGAATTTACTATGGGTATGTTTTCAAAAAATTATTCCCCGGCCAAAAGTTACCATGGTGTTTATGTGTAACTTATTAGGTCTACAGCTCGTCTATTATCATGCTATTTACACAGAAGTTATTGGCGGCATGTTTTCAACAACTTTCTCCACCAGGTCAAAAAGTCACCATGATGGTTGTACGTGAGGTATCAACTCCGCGGTAGGTAAATTACCATGCTATTTATATGTAAGTTACCGTGGGTATCTCTTTCAATAATTTTTTCCCGGATCAAAGTTATCATGGTGTTTGAACGCAAGTTATCAAATCCGCAGTAAGTAAATTATCATGATATTAACACCGAAATTACTTTGGGGGGGGGGGGGTAGTTACCGTGGGTATCTTTTCAATAACTTTTTCCCGGATTAAAGTTATCATGGTGTTTGAACGCAAGTTATCAGATCTACAGTGAGTATATTATCATGCTATTAACACCAAAATTACTTTGGGGAGGGGGGGGGTGTTGTTTACAAAAAAAATTCCTTAGGGTCAAAGTTACCACGATATTTGTATGTAAGGTAATCATGTTTGCGGTGCATAAAATTATCATGCTATTTACACATAAAAATTACTGATGGTACGTTTTAAACACCCCCCCCCCCCCCGCGCGCGCGATCGCGGTCTAAAGGTACCATGATGCTTGTATCAATGTAGGTTAATGCGGGTACATTTTGAATAACTTTTTCCCCGGGTCAAATTCATGTAGATACTAAGTAGTTACCACCAACATAGAAATTAAGTAGTTAAAAAGTGTGTCACTAAATCTCACCATCGTCAACTACATCTCCTATAGAGGTACCGCTGACACCATAACCAACATCGTCCTCGCCACTATTGAAGCCTTCCATGGGACACCGACCTCCCTCATAGGCACATAAAAGTGCAACGTCTGTGCACTAGAGTGACATGAAAATTGCAACAATGACAAACTAGAAACCCCATTGGGATATACTCCCGCCGTTCCAAAATAGATGACCCAACTTTATACTAACTTTGGGTATAAAGTTAGTATAAAGTTGGGTCATCTATTTTAAAACGGAGGGAGTACTACATAGTAACGCACTAGTAAAGGACTAGTAGAATGTGTTTAAAACGCACTACTAAAACTAGATCAAATTTTCTTACCCCAATTTACTTTGCACAATAACATGATCACGATTCATGGGATTTTACGTGAGTTGGCTCTTGGGGCTGAGTTTCTAGTTGGCCCTATGTTCAAATCCTAGGCACCCCATTATTTTCTCTTGCTTGACCCATTTTTACGTGTAAAAATCAAAGACATCGAGCAAATAAAAAAATCAGAGGTGATCGTGCAATTCTAATCGAGGCGAAAAAATAGAATTGGGAGGAGAGCGTGAGATTCTGATTGAGGCGAAAAAATCGGATCAGGGGCGGATGGTGGGGTTGCCGCACAACCCGCATGCAAAAGAAGTAGAAAAGAGGAGCAAATGTGTATTGGGAGGCAGCACATGCGTTCGGGTCTGTGGTTAGGAAGTTAGAAATTTTGATTAATTGTGTTCTCGCTAGTTTTTTTAACACTGTATAAACGCGAATTATGCTCACACATGCACATACACTTAATCCTAGGAACGCATGCACACATATCTCCGAGATACTGAGCCGACACAACATTTTGAGATTGACAATATCTCCGTTGGGATAACAAGGACTAGTACTAATAGAATGTGTTTAAAAATGCTATATTCCTGGGATTTTACGTGAAGATCTGTGCAAAATTTTATTTTTTTTCTTTTTTCTTTCTTCTTTTTTATATATTATGTCACTTGCCTGAGACTTCGACTGAGATCTAGACACACCCAAAAATCTAACCATCAACTAGTATGCTCAGTTCTATTCTTTTTAAGAAGGATAACACCCTCTGCATTGGAGTGTTCTTGCTAGTGTTGGATGCCGTCTAAGTTATCCATACTCTAGTATAGTATGTTCTTTAGGGGAAGTTATACATAATATATGTTGATTACGATTCACGAGTAATGGGGTAGTCCGTATTTACATTGGTAAAAAACATTGACTTGCTGGTCAATAAGTTAGGTCCGTGGCCACTTACGGTGTGGCCGGTTGAGCAACGTGACACTATCATTGTGCTGTATGCCATGAAACTCAGCCAGTGTTTTCTGAAGAAAGCTAACGTCGATTTACTCAAGTCAAGCAGGCACGCGCGTAGGTGCACTCGTCGAGACCACCAGCCAAACGTGCGTGACAAGTGACAGATGACAAACCTCATATCTCGAACGAACTAGCCTACCAAACCCATCAACGCTAAGATTCGTCTTAATAACACACGGCTCACTCCACATATACTATCTGTCTGTCCACGCACATGTATGAACATGGTTACTTTGTTTTTAGATAAAAGGCATACGCCCGACTTTATAAATAAAGCCACCAGACAGAGTCACAGAGCAAGCACCAAACCAACAAAGTATCACAGCAACAGCTAATATAGTACGGATACATGGCTACCTAGCCAATCATGGCACGCATGCCAGCAGCATAACCAGAAGGGAGGGGAGACTAAGCCATCATCCGGGATCGTCGCAACAGGGAAGAAGCCGTAGACCGCATCTTGGATGACATAACATCAAAAGCCTCGAGGTCCGCCTCCTTACTCAATAATCTCCACTGCTGCAAGAAGACATTAGATTTAAATAAGCAGCTCACAGGGTTAGCCGGAAAGATATGTTCAATAGTAAACTTGTTTCTAGTAGTCCACAGCAACCAACAGATCGCCGCAAACCCAACCCAGAACACCCTTTTAGCCGTCCCGGATAAACCACTAGCCAAACGCCGCAGGTCCTCGAAGGAAGAGGGGTTCCAATTAACGTGAAGCCAATGCCAAATACAACTCTAAAGAAACTTGGCCAAAGAGCAGTGAAAGAAGATATGCTCGGTATTTTCAATGGCCCCACATGGCTACTTTGTTCATTCTACCTTTGAGTTTCCAGGCACGTACTGTAGGCCCGTGCATGTATTATGTGTATAGTATATCAAGATAACAAAGAATATGAAGTGACAATCAGTATATCAGATTTTGAATGGGGGTGGTGGGAAGAAGATAACGAAAATAACTGCAACTTTTCAGCCTATTTTGGTAGAGGCCCATGCTGCAGCTAGTAGTAGTGTGTGTGCTGCTGGCACGGATGAAAATCCTGCCCGTCTTCGGTCGGTGCTGGCGACAATGACGCTTGTGGGTTTCGTTCCCCTCCTTGGAGGCGTTGCTAAGGTATGCCAGCATCTCCCCTCCTTGTTTGGATGGTAATCTCCGGGCGAAAGCCAGGTCTTTGACCGGCGTTGGCAGCGTCTGGCGTCGTTCCTCTATTGGGAGCATCGTGGATGGAGATTTGGCCTGGAGGTTCGGTGATGTGGTTCTTTGGTGCGTGCCGCTGGTCTGAGTAGAGGATCTTGGACGCTATGTATGCCAATGCCGGTGAGTCCAAGACGGTGGCTTTCTCATGACCTACTGAGTCCCGCCACCCACTTGCCATCTCTTCAGCATTCAAGGGTAGTTGGTGCGTTGACAAGGGATGTCCGGTCGAAGTTGTTGCTTTTCGTAGTGATTGGCATTGGTCGAGACGTGGCTTTGATGCACTGGTTTGACATGTTCCTTTGTGTTGTGTTGTAATGTGTGCGGACGCTTTTCTTCGGATTAGCTCGGATGTGGTGTTTGTTTTACACTAGTTGTTTACAACAAGTTGTAGTCTCTTATAATTGTCTTCTACCTTTAGAAATCCACTGGTATCTTTTTACGGAATAAATAGTGGAGGATATGAAGAGGATGGATATATAGTGGAGAAGATGAAGCTAGCGGTACAAATAAATAAATGGCGAGTAATTAAGGGGACGTCCAGGATGCGATGGGAATTGTATGGAGAGGGGGAAAACACTCGCGTAGGGAAGGAAGAAATAGGCCAGCGAGCCGTGTGACGTGAATTAAGGACGCGGACTGACAGAAAGTCTTTTTCCACCGTCGTCCGTAGCTATATGGATCCGACTTATTGGTTGGTGTTTGCTGATGTGGCATAATATTGACGTGGACAGTGTGTTAAGAAAATTGCTAGTAGGAGAATCAATTTCTTAAGAATATATGGTATGGTATGCCTACTTAAAGAAAAGCAATCTCTCACATCAATTGTGACACGTACTGTAGGCCCGTGCTAGCTATAGGGTACGTTTGGGGGTGCTTGTCTGCCAAAACAAATGGAACCAGGCAAAGCATGGAGGAACAACGACATGTAGCGTACGAATGAGCGCGCGCACGTCGCCTTTGACGTGAACTCGTTGGACCTCGGCGGGGGCCGGGGCTAGCTACCTTTGGTATCGCCCGTCTTGTCGCCGTCGTCGCACGTGTCGACGTGCGCCGTCGGCCGGCCGGCCGGCCCACCCGATCTTGAAACTGCTGAGAGGGATGGTGAGGTCATCCGTCCCCGGTGACGATGACGATGAAGACGTATGACGACGGACCCGCGGAGCCAGAGCTTGAACTGTAGGAACTCCTCCCGAGCACTCCACTTGACAAAATTGACATGGAGCTCCGTGACAAACGTAGAGCGTGCAGGTCAGCGCAAATGATAAGCCTCCCCCACGCTATAAATTTGTCCGGAGACAATTTGTCTCATGTATTATGTGTATATATCATATGTGTACGTATCATGATAACAAAGAATATGAGGTGACAATCAGTATATCAGATTTTGAACGGGGATGGTGGGAAGAAGATAACGAAAATAACTGCAACTTTTCAGCCTATTTTTGGTAGAGGCCCATGCTGCCCTCTGCAGCTAGTACTAGTAGTGTGTGTGCCGCCGCTACGCAAATAATTGGCGGATAGAAATGGGTATATGTGTAGTTGCCGGCGAGATGGACGAGAATAAATTAAAGGGGACGACGATGTGGATGGCTGAGATGCACGCACGCATGGATGCACGGTCAGCACTCAGCAGGGAGTTCAATTGCATGAAGAAAGCCGTTTGAACGTGACGACCATATCTATATCTACTACTCCATCCATCCCATAATATAAAAACGTTTTTGACATTAGTGTTGTATCAAAAACGTTCTTATATATTATGGAACAGAGGGAGTAGCTACGAGGTAGGTACGTAGTCCCTGCATCGATCGATCTCTTGACCATTCCGTATCACTGCCCTCGTTCAGCAGCCACATGGAAATGAAATGGAAACAATTGACTTCTGCCCTCAGTGGAACTAATTCAACGTGACCAGGTGCATCATACGTAAGCCTCGAAGTTTTCACGTGCTGAAAGAGAAAATGTGGCAAAACAAGTTCAGAGATAAGCCTGTGTGTGTGCTTCCGAGTGTGCATTCCAGGGTGCAGAGGGCGGGAGGTTTATCCTTCCTTTTCTGAAAAGGGTTCGGAGACAAAACTTGCATCATTCTCCGGGCATGCAGGACCGGATATATACCAATCCACTGTGCCACTAGAACGGGTGAGTAAACAAAACACGTTCTCTTGACGGCTTGACCATTCCTCTAGTCAGTCAAAAACTTTAGATATGATTACTAAAGGCATCTTCAAAGCGGACCCATAAACCGCATGCAATAGTCCATGCTGCACGGTCCGGATGTATTTCGTCATCCAAAATGGTTCTGTATCCGTCCGTGCGCCGGTCCAAACGTCTTTTTCATCGTAAACCGAAAGCAAACAGCCGGGGGGAGGGGGCTTTGCGGGAGTCCGGACGGCTGTCACGTATGACTTCAATACCCCTGGCCCACCCAAAACCGCTCCCGGACCCCCCGCCTCCATCTTCCATTTTTCTCTGTATCCTTTCTCTCTCTTGCATGCCGACACCAACCGCTACACCACCCCAGCCGCCCCGCCTCACCTTTCAGGGAACTCTGCAACTCCCTCACCTCCACCGCCACACCTGGGCTCCACACCGCTTGGCCTCCGTCATCGGTCCATACCTCTCCTCTATCCGTCGCACAAGTATCATCCGCCCCTATGGTAGTCACCATGTCCGGCATCTGTTCGGTGAAATGTCCGTGCTAATTTTTGTGTCCCTTCTTCTTTGAAGCAATGGATTCGGATATGGCTTACATATACGAGCGCAAACAGTTGCCCGGGCCTGGTCACTGCGAACACCTTTTGTGAGGGGGGCACCCCTTCTCCCGAAGCTACGGGGCTATTTTGCTAAGTTCCTTAGAGAGAGTTGTCTCACACCCCTAGGTATTCTCTACCTATCCACCTGTATCGGGTTCGGGTATAGGTACCCTTTCGTTGAAGGTCATTCGAGTTTTTCCTGGGAGTATGGCATTGGTTGCATACTTCAGGGAGAAGCAATTGCTAGTCCACGGGGCTCATACTTCCGTGACGCAGCGCTTGGTACTCAGACCTCGGCTTGAGGCATTTTCTCTACCCCTTCTTACCTGAAAAAGCAGGGACACCTTGTGTCCTTAAACCTATAACCATCTTTCGGCTAATCTAGCCTCCTCCGTCCCTCTGTACCAAGAAGGGGTAAGCACTATGTTGAGTAGTCCGATGACTCGTCCTGCACATATGAGAGGGTGATGATATATGCGATCCTTGCAGACGCGGAGCA
Source organism: Triticum aestivum (assembly GCF_018294505.1). Taxonomy (NCBI): domain Eukaryota; kingdom Viridiplantae; phylum Streptophyta; class Magnoliopsida; order Poales; family Poaceae; genus Triticum; species Triticum aestivum. The sequence continues at coordinate 57,080,526 of NC_057799.1, forward strand.
TGCGAAAGAGCATGTTCTAAATTTCAAGGAATCGAACAAGGGTTATCGAGTGCTCAATCGCAATAGAGCACGCAGCCATTTGACACTGATGAACGACTCCTGATGCCCTATTCACCAAAAAATTCACTGGCGCTTTCGGATGCGAAAAAATATCTTTGATCGTCTCTACCATGGCATCCGGTCCTTTGATGACCGCTTCATATTGAAGAAGGATGTCGTAGGAAGGATTGAGATCTTTGGTTACCAGAAGTGCATGGCTGCATTATGGATCCTTGCATATGTCACGACTATTGATTCATGGGACGAATACCTACGGATGTCTGAGAGCACACACAAAGACGCCATAGTCAGATTTGTGTGATGCCCGGATAATTAAGCTACAGTGATCCCACGCTAATGGTGCCACGTCACCACGGCTACTGCTGCTAATCTATCGTTAGATCAAAACCGGTCCAAAATTCAAATTCAAAGTTTGGTAAATAATAAAAGTTTTCAAACATTAAAATAAAAATGTTCAGTTTGTACTAAATATTACATAGATAAATATGGTGTAGTAAACACATTTTATAAAATGCCTCAATAATTTAAAATGATTTAAAACAGAAAAGTAAATAAATAAAAGAAAATATAAAGAAATAGAAAAAAGGGAACCCCCTGCCCCTGGGCCTAAGGCCACAGAGACAGGACCAGCCGGCCAGGCCTAGTTCCCCATCCCCGGTCGCTTCCTGTTCCTCCGACCGGGCGGGACAGCGCGCGCCCGTCACCGTCCAACCACCTCGCCGGCGACGCCCGACGAGGGGATAAGGCTCCGGACGCCTCGGTCCTCTCCCCCCGCTCTCCACTGTCGCCCGCTCCGCCTCTCCCTCTCCCACCAGATCCCTCCTTGCTCCCCACCCCTCGTTCCCCACCTCAACCGAGCGCCGCTGTCGCCATGGTTGTGCCGTAGCCGCGGCCACCGCACACCCCGCGCCTCGCCAGCACGTCCACAAGACGCGTCGTCGACCTCTACCTCGACTACGACTCGCCATCGAGCTCGAGGAGCACCGCAGGCCGCGGATCGAGCCACCCCCTCTCTTCTCGGGCTCCGGCGATCTTCTCCGTCTCCGTCGACCTCTGCAGCTCCTAAGCCTTCACGGGCCTACGTGTGAGCCGCACGGTGAGCCTCTCCCCCTTTTCCCTGTCTCCGCGAAGCTTTTCGCCGCTCGTAGCCACCGCTCCGCTAGCACCCGCACGCGTCGCCGCCGACGAGCTCGTTGCCGTCATTGTGGCCGTTGACACGCTCGCCCGAGCTCACCATTGTGCTCCTGGGGTTCCCAGGAGACCAACGCGCACGCGCCTTCCCGTGCCCCCTAAGCACCTAGCTCGACGAGCGCCCGAGAACGCCGCCGCCTCCGCTCGTCGCCAGTGCCGATTCCGACGAAACCACCACCACCACCAGCTGCGCCGCTCACTCCCCGTTCGAACGCGACCAGCCGCGGCCGGTTTGGCGCCCCGTAGGCTTCTCCCAACGCGCTCCCGAACGCCGCTGCCGCTTCCGCTCGCCACCGGCGATGCTCCGGTCGTCCCCGACGCTGGTCGTCACCATCGTGTGTGCGGCGCCGGGCCGCACCCTTAGGTCCAAGCCGCAGGTCCGGAGGCCCCCTGTAGCGCGGCTCCGGCCAACTCCGGCGAGACGCCGCCGTTTCTTTGGTCATCGGAGCCACTCCGTCGCCGGCGTCCGACGTGGCGCCGCGTGGCCTCCCCTGTGAGGCTGATGTGTGGGCCCATGGGGCCCTGTTGACTGTGTTGACCCAGTCAACTCGCTGACTGGGCAGCCCAGAGCCACTGACAGGCAGGCCCCACTCCTTTAATCAACGTTTTAATAATTAAAACTTATTTAGTTAAACTAATTAGACACTGACAGGTGGGGCCTACTAGCTAATTAACTTAGTTTAGTTAAATTAACCACTGTTAATTAGTCCAGTCACTGACCAGTGGAACCCACTGGACCCACAGGTCAGTTTTGACCTGGTCAGCGTGTCTGTTAACCGCTGACATCATCCCCACGCAATGTTGATGTCATATTTCCTTTTCTCTTAATTCTGTTAATTTAAATAACTTCAGAAAATGTTTAAACCTTTCGAAATTCATAGAAAATAAACCGTTACTCCGATGAAAATATTTTCTACATGAAAGTTGCTCAGAAAAATCCAACGAATCCGAATACGCGGTCTGTTCATCTGTCACATGCCCCTAACATGCTGAACATGGAACATTCCCCCTCCGGTCATCTGTTTGATACAGGTCCGGAACCGGGAATACATTCCCGGTTGAATTCCCCCTTCACCTTTATTGTGTAGCCATACGTTAGGTCACACCCGGCACAGCATATTGCCATGTTATGCTTTGTGATGCTATGCCTGCTTTATATTTATTGTTTCTTCCCCCTCTTCTCTCCGGTAGACCCCGAGACCGATGCCGCCCCTGTGATCGACTACGTCGAAGACGACCCCTCCTTGCGAGAGCAACCAGGAAAGCCCCCCCCCCTTGATCGCCAGATATCGCCTATTCTTCTCTATACTTCTTGCATTAGAAGAGTGTAGCATGTTACTGCTTTCGGTTAATCCTATTCTGCTGCATAGCCTGCCATTGTTGCTACAGTTGTTACCCTTACCTGTTATCCTACTGCTTAGTATAGGATGCTAGTGTTCCATCAGTGGCCCTACACTCTTGTCCATCTGCCATGCTATACTACTGGGCCGTGATCACTTCGGGAGGTGATCACGGGTATATACTATACACTTTATATACATGACACATGTGGTGACTAAAGTCGGGTCAGCTCGTTGAGTACCCGCAAGTGATTCTGATGAGGGGGCTGAAAGGACAGGTGGCTCCATCCCGGTAGAGGTGGGCCTGGGTTCCTGACGGCCCCCGACTGTTACTTTGTGGCGAAGCGACAGGGCGGGTTGAGACCACCTAGGAGAGAGGTGGGCCTGGCCCTGGTCGGCGTTCGCGGATACTTAACACGCTTAATGAGATCTTGGTATTTGATCTGAGTCTGGCCATTTGGTCTATACGCACTAACCAGCTACGCGGGAACAGTTATGGGCACTCGGCGTCGTGGTATCAGCCGAAGCTCTTTTTGACGTCAGCGACTGAGTGGCGCGCGCCGCATTGGACCGTAAGCTCGCGCTTGTATTAAGGGGGCTAGGTCTGCTTCCGGCCACGTACGCAACGTGCAGGTGTGCAATGGGCGATGGGCCCAGACCCCTGTGCGCATAGGATTTAGACCGGCATGCTGACCTCTCTGTTGAGCCTAGGTGGGGCTGCGACGTGTTGATCTTCCGAGGCCGGGCATGACCCAGGAAAGTGTGTCCGGCCAAATGGGATCAAGCGTGTTGGGTTATGTGGTGCACCCCTGCAGGGAAGTTTATCTATTCGAATAGCCGTGTCCCTCGGTAAAAGGACGACCCGGAGTTGTACCTTGACCTTATGACAACTAGAACTGGATACTTAATAAAACACACCCTTCCAAGTGCGAGATATAAATCGGTGATCGCTCTCTAATAGGGCGACGAGGAGGGGATCGCCGGGTAGGATTATGCTATGCGATGCTACTTGGTGAACTTACCATCTACTCTCTTCTACATGCTGCAAGATGGAGGTGGCCAGAAGCGTAGTCTTCGACATGATTAGCTATCCCCCTCTTATTCTGGCATTCTGCAGTTCAGTCCACCGATATGGCCCTTTACACATATACCCATGCATATGTAGTGTAGCTCCTTGCTTGCGAGTACTTTGGATGAGTACTCACGGTTGCTTTTCTCCCTCTTTTCCCCCTTTCCATTCTACCTGGTTTTCGCAACCAGATGCTGGAGCCCAGGAGCTTGACGCCACCGTCGACGATGACTCCTACTACACTGGAGGTGCCTACTACTACGTGCAGGCCGCTGACGACGACCAGGAGTAGTTTAGGAGGATCCCAGGCAGGAGGCATGCGCCTCTTTCGATCTGTATCCCAGTTTGTGCTAGCCTTCTTAAGGCAAACTTGTTTAACTTATGTTTGTACTCAGATATTGTTGCTTCCGCTGACTCGTCTATGATCGAGCAATTGTATTCGAGCCCTCAAGGCCTCTGGCATGTATTATGATGCTTGTATGACTTATTTTATTTTTAGAGTTGTGTTGTGATATCTTCCCGTGAGTCCCTGATCTTGATCGTACACGTTTGCGTGTATGATTAGTGTACGATTGAATCGGGGGCATCACAAGTTGGTATCAGAGCCGACTGCCTGTAGGAATCCCCCTTCCACACTCCTTGGCCGAAGTCGAGTCTAGACATTGCAAAACTTTTACTAACATGGATGTGTGTCTTACGGGCCCACGTCGCCATTGGGTGGTATTAGGATCTTTTATTCCTCGTCTATACTCTGGGACTCTGATCTCTCTTCTATTTGGGTTAAATGATTTTACTAAATCTGACTCTAGGTTCTCGTAACTACTTCCTCCCGGAGAGCCCCTTATTACAAATGATTGCCGGCTGCACCAGAAGATTTCGAAGATAATCTCCGATATTCTCTCCAGACCTTGTGACCATTGCTTTTGCAATTCCCTACCACCGAAATATCCCTATGGATAAATACTTACACCTGCCGTCCTTACTTTTACTCCCAGTTGATCTTGTTATTACAAGATCACTTGAAATCCTCTCTATTGTTCCGAGAATATTTTGAGCTTACTGCCCTGCAGTTCTTGCCTCATGAAACCCCCTACGGATAATTCCTCGCACCTGCGAGTATCCGTTCTTCCCCTGTTGTTCTTATGATGCACGAGATACATTAAGATGTTATCTCATCTTTTCGGTAATCCTCTGTCCGCTATTGCTCTGCAGTTGTGTGCTTGCATTTTGGTTGTGTTCCTAAGACGAGCAATATTCATTTAGTATCCTTTGTCATTATCATTTCGAGTCTCTTGATTCAATATGTTGCGAATGCTCGCGACCCTCAATCGGACCCTAAAATTCATCCTTCTGGCTCAGATGTCATTTTGAACATGAGCTGGTTCTCAACCAATCAAATTACCGTTGATTGTACCCCTAAGTCTATTGAACTTATCCACCCTTGATCAGAGCGTCTGCTTCTGAACCTTCGATTTGGAAATCATAATTCCTTTGATACCTAAGCATTGAATCATTCAGATGTTCTATGATCTGATGCCCTTGCATTCTTTCTTCAACTGGTAGTGTGCCGATGCTCACATCAGCTCCGTTATGAACCATTAAGTCCTTTGTTGAATTATTATCCGAAAGTGTCCTTCACATCCAAAATTCTTGTGAGTTCTTTCCCTGATATATAATGCCTTCGGTAAATTGTATCTTCTGCCTTGTCGAACATGCTCTGCCATCGAGCTTGTGTTGTTTACCCCTGAAGTTTGTGGTATATGTTCTAAGAGGCCCTGATGGATTGAACCTACGCCTTTTCTAATCTGTGTGAACCCGGAAACTACTACGGGTCATACTCTACTGTTGTTATGTCAGATAAAATTTCAACACTACAACTTCGTCGAAGGCGAGAAGTGAATGAAAGGTTATGCATTAGAGAAGTGGGAGTCGACCTTGAACTTTGTGTTCATGCCCATGGACACGATGTAGATCCTATCATGGAAGCTTCTTGTAATAATAACTATTTCCTTGATAAATATCATCTGGTATCTGTGAATTGATCCTTTGCAACCGTGGTTCCGACCATGATTGTTCTCCTTTGATTCTATTTCTCGGACAAGATAAAGTACTTGCCTTCTGCAGATCAGTACGCCTGCCCAACCTTTATTTTGTTCTACCTTCGAGTATTACCCCCTGGTATCTCGAGATTATCTTGGAATTGCATAACTTACTATGAGTTCTTCATCAAGTACTACATTCTCACTGATTACAATTTTTCATGGGCTCTGAGTTATTAAACACTCAAAGACACCGATAACTGAACCGAGTTCGCACTACGGTTCAACAACCCTTAGTAATCTTCTTTAAGTACGAGTTTGTACCCGATCACGCCATTCCTAGCCTGTTTGGCTATATCATCGTCGTAATGATTTTAACTGTGCTACCTGGTCCTTATTCCCAGAGCACCACTTTCGACGATGAGCTAAGCTTACGTCGATTTTCCTCGTCTTATCATTCACCTCGAACAACAAGCTTGATTCCGAATTGGTGTCGTATCCGTGGTTCCAATAATCTTTTGTTGCATCAGTCCTTTTGCTTGATGCAGTCGTTGTTCGATTGCTTCTTCGTGGAGCCTCTCGACAAAATTTGTCGTGATCATCATCAACATTTTGAATCCTTCCAGGATATCAATTGGATTCATGATGTTAAGTGCCATCCTCGTTCCTTGTAATTTGAGTTACCACTGTGAACATCCTTACCTTCTTTTCATCCCAAACTTGTTCATGTTATGGATGCAACTTGCTATCCAGCTTGTATTATGTTTTACCTTGTAATAATACTAGCTTTTATGACAGGGATGTTGTGAGGATTGCTCCACCTCTTAATTATTCTTGGTATAGTGATACTTCTCACCCTCACCATTCTTTCTTGGTACCCGTGTTGTTTCCAACCGGAATACCGATAATTGAACTATGATGTGTGAATTCAAAACTTCTAGCAACCCTATTGCTTTGAAGTGAATGGTCGAGTTTCATTCTAATTCTTTTGTTCATTAAGTCACCATTCTAACATTGATTGTGCAATCCAACCCATATTTCGGGTGCACCTTTCAACCATTGTTTAATTGTGTATGTTTCCCTCGAGCATACATCATTATATCATCATATCTGACAGATGTTATCTCCTTGTCTGCATGATTGTGGAAATCCATCTTTTTGGAAATCTCAATGAATTGTCGCTGAGTTCATTGGCCACCTCCTCACCCTCTCCTTAATTTAATGATGATCTCTTGTTTTAGAACTCGCTCTCATAGTTCATTTCCCGAGAATCTTACATTGTCATCTCGTCAAATTGTGTCACGCCTTTTCTTCTCAGGCATCCTGAGTCTGAGATACCCTGGCACCAACCAGAACTGAATCTCGGTCATCTATGATGGTTGGAACATATTTCCAAAGACATATAACATTGGTCTTTATATGACCCGGTAAGGTGGTGTCATGCCTAGTACACCTGGCCGGAGGACCCTATTGTTATAGTTCCCTTCTTAACAAGGTTATTGATTCTTCCATGAGGAAATCGTAAGACTTATTCTATAAGTTGTTCCTGATGGATCCTTTGTGTATCCAAAGTCCGACCTTTGCTTGAAGACCATGTCAAAGCTATCTCGAAGCATGTTTGTGGTACTCCGATCTCCAATAAAAACATTTGAAGCACAATGCTAAATTTTCGTTATCAATTATTCAAACACCGTTGTTTGGGTAATGTCATGAACTTCCTCTTCCCTAACCTAAATGGTTCTCTTCTAACCATTGTCCTTGGGAAGGATATACCCCTGAAATGTGTGTTTAAACACATTTTCCTTTCCATTGTTCTGTTTAATCTGATAATCATATTTTCCTTTCCATTGGTTGGTTTAACGTTTTTGGTGATCATTATGATCTAAGCAGTATTAATCCCCTGCTTGTGCAAACACCTCGGTGTACAACTCTGTTAGTAATACCCTGTTACTATTGTTGGTGACATTCCGGTAACCACCGATGGACGAGAACTTTGCCTATTGGTCCGCCTCGTTTCAACGCGCAGGAAAATGGTTCTCTTCGTCCCACGCCCTTGGTACCAAACTTTGTTGCCAACATAATTGACAGGCTATTCTCTGACCTGCCTTGCTATCATGGTCGTGCAAGATGTTAGCACCTTTCTACTTTTAACTCACATGGTGGGCCCATAACCCATAGTTCCACAGGATCGAAACCTAACTCTCTTGTACATCCCTGTCTTCCAAAATTGATCCTCACGCTTGGCTTCGTATGTAATTCACGAGCCACCTTATTATGATCTGTTCTGCTACCAGACGCAATACTTAATCTCGCTACTCTGAACCCCTTTCTCACTCTGGTTCAGACTTCGAGCAACTATCTATCCGCTGGGAACCTCTTATTGTACCTTCGTACCTTACTCTCCATGTATTTTATATGTTCAACTCGAGAGATAATCTTATGCTCATTCATGGGTTAACCCCAGATTATTTTCCCTCATAAGCATTTTGTCGTAGCCAAGCTGCCCCTTACCTATTCGTAAGTACGTTGGAGATCCCGAAGAAAGGATGACGACTTGATCATGGTGACTTGAAGCAGAGAATTGAAGACATCAACGAAAGGGATCAACCTCTTCGAAAGGGCAGCCAAGACCGAGAAGACTCGTTAGGTTTTCGCTACCAACACTCCCCCCCCCCCTACTCCACCGCTTAAATCTCGGGACGAGATTTCTTGTAGTGGAGGAGAATTGTGACGCCCGGATAATTAAGCTACAATGATCCCACGCTAATGGTGCCATGTCACCACAGCTACTGGTGCTAATCTATCGTTAGATCAAAACCGGTCTAAAATTAAAATTCAAAGTTTGGTAAATAATAAAAGTTTTCAAACATTAAAATAAAAATGTTCGGTTTGTACTAAATTTTACATAGATAAATATGGTGTAGTAAACACATTTTTATAAAATGCCTAAATAATTTAAAATGATTTAAAACAGAAAATTAAATAAATAAAAGAAAAGAAAATATAAAAAATAGAAAAAAGGAAACCCCCTGCCCCTGGGCCTAAGGCCACAGAGACAGGCCCAGCCGGCCAGGCCCAGTTCCCCATCCCCGGTCGCTTCCTATTCCTCCGACAGGGCGGGACAGCGCGCGCCCGTCGCCGTCCAACCACCTCACCGGCGACGCCCGACGAGGGGATAAGGCTCCGGACGCCTCGGTCATCTCCCCCCGCTCTCCACTGTCGCCCGCTCCGCCTCTCCCTCTCCCACCAGATCCCTCCTTGCTCCCCACCCCTCGTTCCCCACCTCAACCGAGCGCCGCTGTCGCCATGGCTGTGCCGTAGCCGCGGCCACCGCACACTCCGCGCCTCGCCAGCACGTCCACAAGACGCGCCGTCGACCTCTACCTCGACTACGCCTCACCATCGAGCTCGAGGAGCACCGCAGGCCGCGGATCAAGCCGCCCCCTCTCTTCTCGGGCTCCGATGATCTTCTCCGTCTCCGTCGACCTCTGCAGCTCCTAAGCCATCACGGGCCTACGTGTGAGCCGCACGGTGAGCCTCTCCCCCTTTTCCCTGTCTCCGCGAAGCTTTTCGCCGCTCGTAGCCACCGCTCCGCTAGCACCCGCACGCGTCGCCGCCGACGAGCTCGTTGCCGTCATTGTGGCCGTTGACCCGCTCGCCCGAGCTCACCATTGTGCTCCTGGGGTTCCCAGGAGACCAACGCGCATGCGCACGCGCCTTCCCGTGCCCCCTAAGCACCTAGCTCGACGAGCGCCCGAGAACGCCTTCGCTCATCGCCAGTGCCGATTCCGGCCGATTCCGACGAAACCACCACCACCAGCTGCGCCGCTCACTCCCCGTTCGAACGCGACCAGCCGCGGCCGGTTTGGCGCCCTGGAGGCTTCTCCCGACGCGCTCCCGAACGCCGCTGCCGCCTCCGCTCGCCACCGGCGATGCTCCGGTCGTCCCCGACACCGGTCGTCGTCACCATCGTGTGCGCGGCGCCGGGCCGCACCCTTAGGTCTAAGCCGCAGGTCCAGAGGCCCCCTGTAGCGCGGCTCCGGCCAACTCCGGCGAGGCGCCGCCGTTTCTTTGGTCGTCGGAGCCGCTCCGTCGCCGGCGTCCGACGTGGCGCCGCGTGACCTCCCCTGTGAGGCTCACGTCTGGGCGCATGGGGCCCTGTTGACTGTGTTGACCCAGTCAACTCGCTGACTTGGCAGCCCAGAGCCACTGACAGGCAGGCCCCATTCCTTTAATCGACATTTTAATAATTAAAACTTATTTAGTTAAACTAATTAGACACTGACAGGTGGGGCCCACGGGTCAGTTTTGACCTGGTTAATTAGTCCAGTCACTGACCAGTGGGACCCACGGGTCAGTTTTGACCTGGTTAGCGTGTTTGTTGACCGCTGACATCATCCCCACGCAATGTTGACGTCATACTTCTTTTTCTGTTAATTCTGTTAATTTGAATAATTTCAGAAAATGTTTAAACCTTTAGAAATTCATAGAAAATAAACCGTAACTCCGATGAAAATGTTTTCTACATGAATGTTGCTCAGAAAAATCCAACGAATCCAAATACGCGGTCTGTTCATCTGTCACATGCCCCTAGCATGCTGAACATGGAACATTCCCCCTCCGGTCATCTGTTTGATACAGTTCCGGAACCGGGAATACATTCCCGGTTGAATTCCCCCTTCACCTTTATTGTGTAGCCATACGTTAGGTCACACCCGGCACATCATATTGCCATGTTATGCTTTGTGATGCTATGCTTGCTTTATATTTATTGTTTCTTCCCCCTCTTCTCTCCGGTAGACCCCGAGACCGATGCCGCCCCTGTGATCGACTACGTCGAAGACGACCCCTCCTTGCCAGAGCAACCAGGCAAGCCCCCCCCCCTTGATCGCCAGATATCGCCTATTCTTCTCTATACTTCTTGCATTAGAAGAGTGTAGCATGTTACTGCTTTCGGTTAATCCTATTCTGCTGCATAGGCTGTCATTGTTGCTACAGTTATTACCCTTACCTGCTATCCTACTGCTTAGTATAGGATGCTAGTGTTCCATCAGTGGCCCTACACTCTTGTCCGTCTTCCATGCTATACTACTGGGCCATGATCACTTCGGGAGGTGATCACGGGTATATACTATACACTTTATATACATGACACATGTGGTGACTAAAGTCGGGTCAGCTCGTTGAGTACCCGCAAGTGATTCTGATGAGGGGGCTGAAACGACAGGTGGCTCCATCCCGGTAGAGGTGGGCCTGGGTTCCTGACGGCCCCCGACTGTTACTTTGTGGCGGAGCGACAGGGCAGGTTGAGACCACCTCGGAGAGAGGTGGGCCTAGCCCTGGTCGGCGTTCGCGGATACTTAACACGCTTAACGAGATCTTGGTATTTGATCTGAGTCTGGCCATTTGGTCTATACGCACTAACCAACTACGCGGGAACAGTTATGGGCACTCGGCATCGTGGTATCAGCCGAAGCTCTTTTTGACGTCAGCGACTGAGTGGCGCGCGCCGCATTGGACCGTAAGCTCGCGCTTGTATTAAGGGGGCTAGGTCTGCTTCCGGCCGTGTACGCAACGTGCAGGTGTGCAATGGGCGATGGGCCCAGACCCCTGCGCGCATAGGACTTAGACCGGCGTGCTGACCTCTCTGTTGAGCATAGGTGGGGCTGCGACGTGTTGATCTTCCGAGGCCGGGCATGACCCAGGAAAGTGTGTCCGGCCAAATGGGATCAAGCGTGTTGGGTTATGTGGTGCACCCCTGCAGGGAAGTTTATCTATTCGAATAGCCGTGTCCCTCGGTAAAAGGATGACCCGGAGTTGTACCTTGACCTTATGACAACTAGAACTGGATACTTAATAAAACACACCCTTCCAAGTGCCAGATATAACCCGATGATCGCTCTCTAACAGGGCGACGAGGAGGGAATCGCCGGGTAGGATTATGCTATGCGATGCTACTTGGTGAACTTACCATCTACTCTCTTCTACATGCTGCAAGATGGAGGTGGCCAGAAGCGTAGTCTTCGACAGATTAGATATCCCCCTCTTATTCTGGCATTCTGCAGTTCAGTCCACCGATATGGCCCTTTACACATATACCCATGCATATGTAGTGTAGCTCCTTGCTTGCGAGTACTTTGGATGAGTACTCACGGTTGCTTTTCTCCCTCTTTTCCCCCTTTCCTTCTACCTGGTTGTCGCAACCAGATGCTGGAGCCCAGGAGCTGACGCCACCGTCGACGACGACTCCTACTACACCGGAGGTGCCTACTACTACGTGCAGGCCGCTGACGACGACCAGGAGTAGTTTAGGAGGATCCCAGGCAGGAGGCCTGCGCCTCTTTCGATCTGTATCCCAGTTTGTGCTAGCCTTCTTAAGGCAAACTTGTTTAACTTATGTTTGTACTCAGATATTGTTGCTTCCGCTGACTCGTCTATGATCGAGCAATTGTATTCGAGCCCTCAAGGCCTCTGGCATGTATTATGATGCTTGTATGACTTATTTTATTTTTAGAGTTGTGTTGTGATATCTTCCCGTGAGTCCCTGATCTTGATCGTACACGTTTGCGTGTATGATTAGTGTACGATTGAATCGGGGGCGTCACAATTTGCTACAGTCGTGGTCTTGGTATTTGGACCTCAGTATCTGAGAGAACCAACTGTCGCAAACACCAACAGGATCTTGGCAATGTCCGAAGCAAGAGGGTGTCCAGGTTTGCTTTGATCTCTTGACTGCATGCATTGGAGCTGGAAGAACTGCCCAAAAGCTCTACAAGGGCAATATCAAGGTCATATTAAGAAGCCCACTATCATTCTTGAAGCAGTTGCATCCTAGGATCTTTGGATTTGGCATGCTTTCTTTGGCATGCCCGGGTCTCACAATGACATCAACGTGCTGGAGCGATCACCATTATTTGCTAGGTTGACTGTAGGAAAAACTCCTTGCCACTATACTAACACTGGGCATGAAAACAACCTTGGCTACTATCTGGTCGACGATACATATCCTCTGGCTACCTTTGTCAGGAGCATCTCTGAGTTAGTTGGTCAGAAAAAGTCTCACTTTGCCCAAAGATAAGAAGCAGTTAGAAAGGATGTTGAGAAGGCATTCGGAGTTCTGCAGACCTGTTTTGCAATTGTTCGTGGACCTGCTAAACAATGGGACCCGGAGAGCTTGTGGGAAGTGATGACATGTTGTGTGATCATGCACAACATGATCGTGGAGGATGAGAGTGAGGATGTTGTCGCAACTCTTGAATTCGAGAACGTGGGTGAGCCTATTAAACATCCAGAGCAGAATCCGGCTAAATTTGATGAATTTGTTCAAATGCATCAACAAATTCGGAATCGAGCAGCTCATGAGCAACTGAAGGAAGATTTGATTGAGCATCGGTGCGCGGTAAAAGGGGACAACTAGTAACATGTGCTAGTTAAATTCAAATCTGAACTATTATAATTTGAATAGTTTGTTCGATTGTAATATTTAAATTAGAACTACTGCTGCATTTGAACATTTGAATAATTTTTAGCTAAACTTAAACTAGATATGCGGCTATTTTGAGTGTGTGGACTGGAAAAAAGATGGGGGTGGATGTATGCGGCTACGGTTGGATGGTCGGCTCCCAGATCAATGTCCGCGGACTGGTTCCCCCCGGTCCGCGGACAGATACGGCGTCTGATTTAGGGGGTCAGTGTTGGAGATGCACTAACCATTTGTAACTTCCTCCTTCGTTTATACCATGCTTTTTGATTACTAACGAAATGTTTGTAGTGATTCTTCATTTGTACGTGCAGTTCGGTCAAAAGCAATACATAAGGTCCACAATTAGATCAGGACAAACATACAATAATAAGGAGTAAGGTTGCGATTGTGTTGTGTGTACACGTGAGAGCATGGCCATCGCTCCACGATGGACAGATGCCCCAGCTCTCCACATCGACCTGCTCGGTCCAGCTAAGCCAAACCTGCTGCTTGCAGGCCAAAACAGCCTCCTGCAGAAGAGGCAGCCTCTTCCCTGACAAAAGCATGAGAAAGTGGTAAAAGGCAGGAATCCCTGTGCAGGACCGCTAGTCACCATGGTTTGTTTCTCACATCGAGGAAGGAGAAAGTTTGAGAGAGAAAGTAGATAGTAGTCCAAATGTGCTGCCTGCGTTGGACAAGAGCAGCTGTGACAGTAGTCTCATCGTCTCTTTCCTCGCTGGAAGCACTGAGGCTACCGTATGGTGATGCTTCCACTGCTCATGCGCTGAGAAGCTAGGATTCCAGAAGGAAGCAGCCACGGACTTTGCTGATTCCGCTCGCCTCTGGCCATCCTCGCGGAGAGTGTGATGCCAGTGAGAGTAAAGGTACTCTGGTTTTTCTTCTGCTGTGGCCCAGTCTTATCGAAAGGCGTCATGGACAGTGGCGGAGATTGGGGGTGCCAGCCATGGCCTTGGGCCCCCTAACATCAGTGATTTAAGCCTAGAATAAATAGTAACAGTGATTTGTTTTGCTAAAATAGTTGTTTTTTATGGATTAGCCCTCCCTAACAAAGTTTAACAATACTTGGCACCCCTTGCCCAAATTTTCTGGCTTCGGCACTGGTCATGGAGCCAGATATTTTGTGTCTTTGCATGTCTGGTGTGTCTGATCATGTAGATTTTAGGTTCATGTCCTCGCATATCCATTCATATGGATCTGGTGAGTCCATGTTAGTGATTTCTGGTGATTTTAGTTAGTGTAATTTATTGTGCCTTTGAAGTTCTTCATTGGCATTCTCGTGAAGATATTACGGTCTGACAACATGTACCTCTAGGGGATCATCCTTGGCCAGAGTACGTTCAACGATCACGACCTTCCATCCTTTTAGATGGTGCTGGTTGCCGATTGTAATCTTGTTTCTAGGGTTTAGAGTCCTTGCAAAAATTAGGGATTTTCTTGTAATTTTCCTTTTTGTAAGTGAGAACTAAACTCGTTGGGTCTTACTGGA
>NC_057799.1:57095440-57114203 GCF_018294505.1 Triticum aestivum
TGTACAATGTACACTCTTGTACACCCATTATTTTTGCAAAAATGTTGACTACCCATGTATAATACACATATATGCACCAATAAACTGAAAACTCTAGTGAATTTGTTATTTTTAAGGAAATGTACACACCCATTGTCTACTGGCTGGCTCCGCCACAGCTACTGGGACCCGACTAATGTTCAAAAAAGTATTGTGTATATTTGTACATGTTTCAAAAAGGCGGATATATTCTCTCAGTAGGAGGCTACGGTTCCCCTTGATAGTGAGGCGTCTATGATGACTTCGCCAATCTCATGACTTGTTGACTCAGTATTCGAAGGTGCTCATAAGGATAGTCGCTCATAACAATAGTGTGCACGTGTACGTTTATAAGGATGAGTGTGCGTGCGTGCATGTGAATCGTTTGCGCTTGTACCATGTTTCTCAAAAAGGGAAAGAGTAGTCTTGTAAGTGCAAAAAGGAGAATGCATAACCGGGTAGAGGTAGTTTTCTTTTTAGAGAGAGTCGGGTAGAGGACTAGAGGTAGCTCGTGGGCGTGCCAAAAGTCTTGGTGTGGTTATCCGAACGCACCTCTCGTGGAAGCAAGGCCGGTATATCCACTGAGCATCCTTCAATCCCCTCTTGTGTTGGGCCTAGTCGCACCAGCCTCTCTGTCTCTGAGACAAATCAGAAGGGTACGAGTAACGTGTCCACGTGGTGAATAAACGGTGTAGTACGTGCATGTGAGGTCAGGATCACGTGTGTGTCTATATATATATATATATATATATATATTTAGAAAAGAAGGATGACCCCGGCCTCTGCATCTGGGCGATGCATACGGCCACTTTATTAATTATTCTCACAAGACCTTACAAAGTCATACAACAGTAAGACTAAAACCGCCGTCTAAGCAACAAACTGTCGCTACACCTATCCAGTTGATGAAGGGGCGCAGATAGCCTGGGCCTAATACCAAACAGACATCGCAGCCAAGCCTAACATCTAAGACCTGAGACCCCAACCTAGCCACTTGCCGGGTCTGGGGCACACACTGGTCCGGCGTGCTCTCAAAGGCCGCCGCCGCCAACTGCCACCGCTCCATCTTCAGAACTGTACTAATGCATCAACCTTGCTCGGTCCAGCTATCGTCGACGCCACCATGGCGCCCAACGGCACCTCCTCCCTGCACGCAAACAGCTGAACACGTCGCGGTCGCCACTGATACACCTCAGCGCCATGCTGCCAAGTAGCACCAGCCGACACAGCTTGAAGCCCTTGGAGGATCTGTCGTGCGTAGCACCTGCCGACCAGGCATGACCAAGCGTAGCACCTGTCGGTCAGGCATGACTTGACATCTCCACCGAAGCTCCGTGCAAGACGAAGCCGCTCCACCTCCTGCCTCTGTCTTCCAGCGCTGCCCCACAAAACGATGCTCCCAAGAGAGAAACGACACCGCAGTGCCGCCATCGTCCGGTCTGGAACACCAGATCCTAGGGTTTCTCCCGGAGCAATACGAGTGGGTCGACAGTAGTCACATGACGATGCCTTCATCAAGGTAACGACGTGGAATGCCGCCATCGCCTGCCGTCGGCTCGGTTTTCACCGGCAACTACGTCTCCCCGACTCGCAACTGGTGCCAGATGACGGATCCCGAGATCCGAACACCCAGCCTCAGGCCGACCACCTCTGACGGAAGAGATGACCACCACCGCCGGCTGCACCGGTCAGAACAGATCTGATCGGAGGTGCCGCCGACGAGACCACCAGGCCCTCCACGCCGCCGTCGCCGATCTGAAGGCAGCATGCACGCCACCGCAGCCAAGCCGGCCGCCGCCGACCGCAGCCGCCGCCACCGCCCGAAGGGCCATCCGCAGCGCCCGCAGCCCTGGCCTCCGCCGCGCCAAGCCGTCGCCGTCCGAGGACGGGCCGGCCTCCCGCCGCCTGCAGCCATCCGCCGCGCCGCAAATCCCAGATCGGTCGCACCACCACATGCCTTGGGGTCCGCCCCACCCCGAAGACGCGCGAGAGAGGAGATCCCCGCCACCGCCGTCGGCCCCCGGGCTTAGCCCGGCGGCGTCTTCCGGCGGCGGCGGAGGGGGAAGAGGAGGGAGTTTGCGGCGGCGGCGGCTAGGTTTCTGGCCGCCCGAGTCGCCCTATGGGGAGGACGACGCGGGGGCTAACTCCTTTCTGGGGCTAACACCAGTGTGTGTTACCTGATCTGACTGGAGCTAACGAGGGTTCCCCTGGATCACGTGTATATATACATGTGGAAACAGATGAGAGAAATCAAAAGATACGTAAGTTTATATGGTCGTATTAATGCTCCTGCAGCTTGCATGGAATTGCATCACTGCATATGCACGAGAGACATGGGTGAATTCGGTCACGTACGTTGAGGGGTTTCAGTTTCATTCATGCATGTATGCGCGCGTGCCGCTTTTGACTGGCCGGTAGCTTCACAGGACACGTTCCACGCAAGAGCTAGAGTGAAGTAGTGCTAAGCTGTTGCACTCGACGCAAAAAGATTTCGATAGCTCTTCATCCCCATCCCATCATAAACGTACCTCGCCGGCCGGGCTCCACATTGCACAGCTAGCCACCACTTGTTCGGTCGCTAGCTAGCCACACCACTTCTTTCTCTTTCAGCTCTCTTTCTTTTCCACGTAGAAAATATATAATTTAATTGAAGATGTTTGTCTGGGTGGCTAATGCAGAAGCTCAGAGCAGCCAGATAACCTTTTCACACGTTGTAGTAACAAACCTGCAGACATCTAGATGCACTCATCAGCCAAAGTCACAAACCGGAGAAAAGATTCGAAATAACCACGTAGGAGTACTCTAATTTTTACTACCACGTGAGGTTCCTGGAAAAGACATGTACATGCAGGACGACTTGACTAGCTAATGATCAGCACTTCCGTAAGAAGGCTCGCCACCGGTTCCAAATCAGACGATAAGGCCAGCCGGTCTGGCCAGTGAGGCGACGACAGGGAAGATGGCATTTGAGCATGGAATAAAGCGCTGTTTGTCAAGCTCGCTCGCGGCCGGTACTGGCAGACATATATGTAAGCCATGCACGTCGTCACCTACGTCACACAGGGAGCGCCCCGCGATAGATTTTTCGACTAGATTTTTTGGTTAGGTAGCGTATGATTTGAACCAATAATCCACACCGACGGCGCTCACAAAAGGGGCGGAGGAATGAGACCTTAATGGGAGGGGGGAGATGATCACGCGATAACAACTTGACGCTTATCGCTTCGAGATCGCTCTCCGGCAGTGTCAGCAACTTCTTCCAGACAAGAAAACAGACTGAATAGTCCAAGAATATAGAGAGAGAGCACTAGTGTCTGGTGCATGCATCATGCATGTGTGATGTGTGTGTGAGGTGTGTGTGAGAGACTTCACAGCTGGTACTACTGGAGCTGGACGACGCAGCGGGAGTTGTGCGTAACTATCTCGTTTCGACCAAAGCTACATGAAATTACGCAACCACAGCTAAGCATCCATTGATGGAGTCATTGGGGTGGAGCAGTGATATGCAACTTGGCTGCTAGGAAAAGGATGGAGTAACTGTAGTAAGATCGACCTGGTTGGTTATGGTAATTTCTGAACGCGCTGTAAATCCCATTAGGTGAAAAAGTGAAGTAAGGAAAAGATTTGGTCGACGGCGTATCGGCTAGGTGTCGACATTAGCGTGGCGTACAGCTTAGCGTCTCTGTAGACTGTAGTGTACACGACCACGTGGTGTGGTAAGTGCAAGTGGTAAAAAACCGCACGCTACGTACGCCACTAGTAGTCCTTCCTTTTAGCCTACAGTGACATCTTCCAAATGTAATGGAGCATCTGGACTAGGAGTAGTAGATCGACAAAGCCGACGAGATACATTTGCACCATCCAAGTGTGAGATGGACATGCAACCATGCATGCGTGCGTGCATGCAGCTACCGTAGAGACCGCGGAATATACTGTGACAATGAACAGTGTTCAACTCCCACTTTACCAGTCGGCCGGTTGAATATGTGAAGCTGATCGGTCGTGTGGTGAGGAAAGTAAAGCTGTGTGTGCGAGTGAATTTTTCTTCTTCAGCTTATCTTTTTTACTGGACAGAGATAACTTCAGAGTGAGACTTGTCGACGGCGTCACGATGTATCCATAATCATGGGACGCCGTCGCCCTTGTCTTTTGTGGTGCCCGTTCAAATCCAGCTTGTGAAAGCTTGTTAATTAATGGTAATTTTCTGATAGGGCAAGGCTGAGCTTGACCGTTTGTACCGCAGTTTGATTTGAGGTATATTCCCAAGGTTGAGCGTGGTAGTAGATTTTTTTTACCTCATGTCACTGTAGCAGCGCTGAGCAGAACAGAACAGACTTTCTCTGTCAGGCTGGGGAAAACAAACATGGTTACTTCAATCTTTATTTTTCTGAGACAATGCAAAAAAAAAAATTTCTATCTCTACTAGAACAAGCTGATTCCTATTTGGCGCCCGCTGCACCGTTTTGTTCGTTATTTGTACACAGTGCTCATGCGCGTCTCTAACGGACGGCCCATATACACTCCTTTTTTTGTTCGTTATATGCTTTTCGGGTTTTTCGTGTGTTACTTTCGCGTGTTTTCTATGTGCTTTATTTGCCTGATTTTTCTTTCTTTATTTATTTTTCATTATTTATTTTATTTTTCTCATTTTTCTTTTAGTTTTCTATTTTTGATTTTTGTGAACATTTTTTAAATTCATGATTTTTCTAAATTTCAAGAACGGTTTCAAATGCTGGAGTTTTCTCAAATTTATAATCATTTTTTCAAACCCGTTAAATTTTTTAAAACCTGTGCACTTTTTATGAATCATGAAAATTTTCAAATCCATGAAAGTTTTTCAAACTCGCAGACCATTTTCAAATTCGGGAACCTTTCTTCAAATCTGCAAAATTTTCCATAATCCGTGAAATTTTTCAAAAAGCTTTTTTCAAACCCACAAACGTTTTACAATTCTGTGAACTTCCTATGATCCGCGGACTTTTTTCAAATTCATGAATTTTATTCAACTTCATGAACTTTTTCCAAATTCGTAATCTTTATGCAATTTCATGATTTGTTTTCTAGAAATTCAATGGTCAAATTCATCAACGGATCAATGGTCGTCAGTGGATTAGCAGTCAAACCGTCAAATAGAAAAACGGAAACACTAACGCCCGCACGTGTGGCACTTCTCCAACTCGCCCACACGCCTGGATCATCGTCAATTGATTTTTGCACGAATCTTGACACCAAAAGGCGGATTTGGTGTACCACGTAGGACAAGCCCGGTGTGTGGTGTGTAGTTCGTTCTCCAACACATCGGTTTTTCCTCGGACGACAGCGGTTGCGAGTCGGGGCGTGCGGTGGAACTGCCGTCGTGCCCGCACGCCACGCACAACTACGGTTGCCGTCTCCCTCGACTCGCCACTTGCTCCCCCCGCGGTTTCATTACTCCCCCTCCCCTTCATTACTCCCCAACCCACCATCCACACCAGTTGCATTCGATTGGAGGAGAAGACGAGAGGAGGAGGCGGCGGCGACGGCGGAAGAGTCGACGGCATTCGCGGCGTTGCTGGGGTTCCCCGGGCCGGAGAGTCGCCGGAGCAGCCGCAGAGAGAAGGTAAGGCTCCCTTCGTGGTCACATTCCTCCACGCGAATTCTGACCCCTCCCTCCATGGTCACTTTCCCCTCGAGTTCTCTCGAGATTCAGGCGGATTCACGGCGCTCCAGTGTCCCCGTCGGTGTTGGAGTCGCCTGTTTGCCATTTAGGGCGGCATTGCGCAGTTTCGTCGCCGTCGCGGTGGCAGTCATGCCGGTTGGGCTCACCCGGTCCGCAACCACATCTGTATTTTGCCTGTGATTGTGTGAGCGATTTTCTAGCTGTTAGTTCTGGTTTGCCCCGAACGCTATGGCCATCAGTGTAGGGCGTTTTTTGTTGTTGAATTCAGGGTATGATAATTATGAATGAACCCTAGATCTAGTTAGGTGCATTTCAAAATGTAGGATAATGACAGTCATGGCAATTTCAACAACTATCATCACTGATGCCAACTAATTTTCTGAATCAACTATGTCAATTGCCATGTTAATTGTAGGATAATGTCAGTTTATGAGATCCAAGTCAGGGAGTAATTTTTGTGTATGATTTCTATACCTAGGTAGTTGCATATTTAAGTGTGTGATAATGGCAGTCACGGCAATTTTCATTGCATTTGTTTGCCTACAACTATCCTCTAAGTGGCAACTAATTTTGTGAATCACCTTTGCCAGTTGCCATGTCATATGCAGAGTAATGGCAGTTTGACTATACAATACACTCAACTACGTTTGCCATGCTAATTTGTGATAGCTAAACATATTTTGATTGCATTACATGGCAATTCATTTTTTATGAGGCCAGGGTGTGAGTTGCCACACTATATATTGTACAGTGGAAATTGTCTGCCCTATTTGAAGTGCCTTAGCTGCGACATCTTTTTGTTTGTTAACATGGCAACTTGAACCTAGTAGATGTGACATGTACTTTTTATGAAGCCAATGTGTTAGTTGCCACATTTCATGTTGGACAATCCTAGTTGGGTGTTCCTCTGTTCTGCCTCATTTGCCACTTTCATTGGAGCCAACATGGCAAGTTGATTTTGGTAGATGGCAACTGCTTCCTTAAAAAGCACACGCACGTCCAGTTGCCATGTTTCAACAATTGCTTTTCCATTTGATTATTTCTTGCCTTTTTGTGCATGTTCAGCACATGGCAATTACTGCCCTTTCAGATGCTCAAACTTTGGGGTAACCATGGCAGTTTTCATTTTTGTTCATTGATGATATCCAGTGAATCGTTACTTCATGCATTTCTTTCCGCATCTGTTGGCTGTGTTTTCATTTCACCCTAACGTGTTTTTGTTCTTACCGTAGAACAATGGCTTGCGGTGACCATCAAGATGATGATGATGACTTCATGGAGTTACCGCAACAGAATCGTGCGACCGGTCAGACAAAAGATGGCGATGAGGTCACTCTCCCCCCTATGTTTTAATTTGACATTGAGTTTTCAATCTTCTGTTATAACTAAATTTTCACTACATTGACCATGGCAACAAATGATCCTTTTTGTGTTATGCAGAAGAAGAAATGTCATCGCAATAGGGCTTCGCAAGAACGCCTGACTATATTGACCGAGGGATTTACTAATGAGCAGAAGGGAGCTACCGGTGAGATGGGATGCAGGCTCTGATGGATGTTCGGTGCAAGAACCTAGTAAATCATGTATGCGACTGGCTCGGTGAGATATATGAGCCTGCGTCTAGGGAATTCATGATTCCAGGACGTGGAAGACTGCCTTTGGATGAGGAATCTGTGTTTTGCACTTTGGGTGTGCCCCATGGAGAAATCAAAGTCCCGTATGAGGTGAATAATAAGATTGAGGAAGCCTTGTTCGCCCATTTGTTTCCTGTAATGGCATTGATGTCTACTACGCAACCTTCTCCTTGTAGACGTTGTTGGGCCTCCAAGTGCAGAGGTTTGTAGGACAGTAGCAAATTTCCCTCAAGTGGATGACCTAAGGTTTATCAATCCGTGGGAGGCGTAGGTTGAAGATGGTCTCTCTCAAACAACCCTGCAACCAAATAACAAAGAGTCTCTTGTGTCCCCAACACACCCAATACAATGGTAAATTGTATAGGTGCACTAGTTCGGCGAAGAGATGGTGATACAAGTGCAATATGGATGGTAGATATAGGTTTTTGTAATCTGAAAATATAAAAACAGCAAGGTAACTAATGATAAAAGTGAGCACAAACGGTATTGCAATGCTAGGAAACAAGGCCTAGGGTTCATACTTTCACTAGTGCAAGTTCTCTCAACAATAATAACATAATTGGATCATATAAATATCCCTCAACATGCAACAAAGAGTCACTCCAAAGTCACTAATAGCGGAGAACAAATGAAGAGATTATGGTAGGGTACGAAACCACCTCAAAGTTATTCTTTCCGATCAATCCATTGGGCTATTCCTATAAGTGTCACAAACAGCCCTAGAGTTCGTAGTAAAATAACACCTTAAGACACACATCAACCAAAACCCTAATGTCACCTAGATACTCCAATGTCACCTCAAGTATCCGTGGGTATGATTATACGATATGCATCACACAATCTCAGATTCATCTATTCAAACCAACACAAAGAACTTCAAAGAGTGCGCCAAAGCTTCTACCGAAGAGTCAAGACAAAAACGTGTGCCAACCCCTATGCATAGGTTCATGGGCGGAACCCGCAAGTTGATCACCAAAATATACATCAAGTGGATCAATAGAATACCCCATTGTCACCACGGGTATCCCACGCAAGACATACATCAAGTGTTCTCAAATCCTTAAAGACTCAATCCGATAAGATAACTTCAAAGGGAAAACTCAATCCATTACAAGAGAGTAGAGGGGGAGAAACATCATAAGATCCAACTATAATAGCAAAGCTCGTGATACATCAAGATCGTGCCAAATCAAGAACACGAGAGAGAGAGAGAGAGAGAGAGATCAAACACATAGCTACTGGTACATACCCTCAGCCCGAGGGTGAACTACTACCTCCTCGTCATGGAGAGCGTCGGGATGATGAAGATGGCCACCGGTGAGGGATCCCCCCTCCGGCAGGGTGCTGGAACAGGGTCCCGGTTGGTTTTTGGTGGCTACACAGGCTTGCGGCGGCGGAACTCCCGATCTATTATGTTCCCCAAAGGTTTTAGGGTATATTGGTATATATAGGAGGAAGAAATACGTTAGGGGAGCCACGAGGGGCCCACGAGGGTGGAGGGCGCGCCCAGGGGGTGGGCGCGCCCCCTGCCTCGTGCCTTCCTCGTTGATCCCCTGACGTGCACTCCAAGTCTCCTGGATTGCTTTCTTTCCAAAAATAACTTTCCCGAAGGTTTCATTCCGTTTGGACTCCGTTTGATATTCCTTTTCTGCGAAACACTGAAACAAGGGGAAAACAGGAACTGGCACTCGGCTCTGGGTTAATAGGTTACTCCCAAAAATAATATAAAAGTGTTTAATAAAGCCCATAAACATCCAAAACAGATAATATAATAGCATGGAACAATCAAAAATTATAGATAAGTTGGAGACGTATCAGCATCCCCAAGCTTAATTCCTGCTCGTCCTCGAGTAGGTAAATGATAAAAACAGAATTTTTGATGTGGAATGCTACCTAGCATATTTATCAATGTAATTTTATTTATTGTGGCATGAATATTCAGATCCATAAGATTCAAGACAAATGTTTAATATTGACATGAAAACAATAATACTTCAAGCATACTAACAAAGCAATCATGTCTTCTCAAAATAACATGGCCAAAGCAAGCTATCCCTACAAAATCATATAGTCTGGCTATGCTCTATCTTCATCACACAAAATATTTAAATCATGCACAACCCCGATGACAAGCCAAGCAATTGTTTCATACTTTTGGTGTTCTCAAACATTTTCAATCTTCACGCAAGACATGAGCGTGAGCCATGGATATAGCACTATATGTGGAATAGAATGGTGGTTGTGGAGAAGACAAAAAGGGAGAAGATAGTCTCACATCAACTAGGCGTATCAACGGGCTATGGAGATGCCCATCAATCGATATCAATGTGAGTGAGTAGGGATTGTCATGCAACGGATGCACTAGAGCTATTGTATGAAAGCTCAACAAAAGAAACTTAGTGGGTGTGCATCCAACTCGCTTGCTCACGAAGACCTAGGGCATTTTGAGGAAGCCCATCATTGGAATATACAAGCCAAGTTCTTTAATGTAAAATTCCCACTAGTATATAAAAGTGACAACATAAGAGATTCTCTATCATGAAGATCATGGTGCTACTTTGAAGCACAAGTGTGGTAAAAGGATAGTAGCATTGCCCCTTCTCTCTTTTTCTCTCATTTTTTTGTTTTTTTGGGCCTTCTCTTTTTTTGGCCTCTTTTTTTCTCTTTTTTTCCGTCCGGAGTCTCATCCCGACTTGTGGGGGAATCATAGTCTCCATCATCCTTTCCTCACTGGGACAATGCTCTAATAATGATGATCATCACACTTTTATTTACTTACAACTCAAGAATTACAACTCGATACTTAGAACAAAATATGACTCTATATGAATGCCTTCGGCGGTGTACCGGGATATGCAATGACTCATGAGTGACATGTATGAAGGAATTATGAAAGGTGGCTTTGCCACAAATACGATGTCAACTACATGATCATGCAAAGCAATATGACAATGATGGAGCGTGTCATAATAAACGGAACGGTGGAAAGTTGCATGGCAATATATCTCAGAATGGCTATGGAAATGTCATAATAGGTAGGTATGGTGGCTGTTTTGAGGAAGGTATATGGTGGGTGTATGATACCGGCGAAAGGTGCGCGGTATTAGAGAGGCTAGCAATGGTGGAAGGGTGAGAGTGTGTATAATCCATGGACTCAACATTAGTCATAAAGAACTCACATACTTATTGCAAAAATCTATTAGTTATCGAAACGAAGTACTACGCGCATGATCCTAGGGGGATAGATTGGTAGGAAAAGACCATCGCTCGTCCTCGACCGCCACTCATAAGGAAGACAATCAATAAATAAATCATGCTCCGACTTCATCACATAACGGTTCACCATACGTGCATGCTACGGGAATCACAAACTTTAACACAAGTATCTCTCAAATTCACAACTACTCCACTAGCATGACTCTAATATCACCATCTTCATATCTCAAAACAATCATAATGAATCAAACTTCTCTTAGTATTCAATGCACTTTATATGAAAGTTTTTATTATACCCATCTTGGATGCCTATCATATTACACTACAAAAAATAAACTTCCGTGATGATACGTGTTTGTCACAGTAGGTCGCGTTTTTTGTCATGCATGTACATCCATGACAAATTTATGACAGAATCAAGATAGTCATACCTGTGCTGTCGTAGAAGTGTTCCATGACATTACCAAAATTATCATCACGGAAGTGTCCACTTCCATGACGATAAATCGCGCGTCACAGAAGTGCTTTCGTCAAGGGTGACCGACACGTGGCATCCACCGTAACGGAACGTCGTTAAGCTATCGAGTCGGGTTTTGGATCCGATAACCCGTTAACAGCCCCGACCAATGGGGATTTTCCACGTGTAAAATCATCATTGGCTGGAGGAGACACGTGTCAGGTCCGCGTTGGCACAGGTGTCACTCATCCAATGGGCGAGACACGCCTATGATATGTTGACACGTGGACCGGCCCATCAAGTTTAAATGGGCCGGCCCAACTGAAGGCCCACAAGATTTTGCGGACCATAATGGGCCGGCCCAGCTAAAGGCCCACGAGATTTTGCGGACCATAATGGGCTGGCCCAGCTAAAGGCCCACAAGATTTTGCGGGCCATAATGGGCCGGCCCAGGTAAAGGCCCACAAGATTTTTGTGTGCCATAATGGGCCGGCCTAGGTAAAGGCCCACAAGATTCTTGCGGATCATAATGGGCCGGCCTAGCTAAAGGCCACGAGATTTCACCGACATTAATGGGCCGGCCCAGCTGTAGGCCCACAAGATTTTGAGGACCCTAGTAGGCCGGCCCATTAACTGGCTGCCATGTTTTGGGCCAAATGCCGGCCCATATTTGATCCGGTCCATTAATGGCCTGCCACGCTCTGGGCCTAATAGTGGCCCATATAAGATCCGGGCCGTTAAAAGCCTACCACGTTCTGGGCCAAATTACGGCCCAGATCAGGTCCGGCCCTTTAAGAGGCTTTGGGCTCAATTATGGCCCATATCAGATTTGGCCCGTCAAGTGGACACTATGCTTTTGGGCCCACTTGCTAAAGGCCCACTTAGTAATTCGGCCTGATATTAGTTTTGGCCTGTTAAAGGCCCGTTTAACATTTCGGTCCTATATTAATTTTGGCCTGTTAAAAGCCCATCATATAGTTGGGCCTAACTACGGCCCGGTTTGCATCCGGCCTGCTCGCAGCCGATATCTAATTGGGCCAAACAAGGACCGAGACAATTTTGGCCTGTTAAAAGCCCGTGATTTGATTCGCACAATCATGGGCCAGGGTTCATTTCGGGCAGCTGTCGGCCCGTGAGCTGTTCGGCACGTTTCAGGCCCAACCTACATCGTGATTGCATGACGGCCCGATTATGTACCGTAATTTTATGGTTTGGCCGGTTTACTGCGAAGACAGGATATATATACAGTAAAATAACTGCAGCATCGTGAATAAGAAAAAACCTAGACTATACAATAAAGAAATTACGGCATATTACATCCACTGGGCATCAAAGTTCGCCACTATGATAATAAAGCACAAGCAGACAGCAGATTACATACACTGGGCATCAAAGATCGCCACCAGTGCAAATAAACACGCCGACAAAATAATATACAAAACCGACAGCACTTCAATAGAGTTCAAGAAAGGTTAGCCCTGCTGGGGAGCTGCAGCGCAAGCAGCTGAGCAAGATGATGAGACTGCGCTTGTTCAACACTTATATCTTCCTCACTCTGAAAGATAAACAAGCAGACAGATGACATGTTTTGCACATAAAAGTATCAGTGCTGACAATTCATCACATTTCTTACTGACGAATAAAGTGACACAGTTTAAAATTGCATTAACACAATATGGTATTGTTCAGGTCAAGACATGGCAGGAAATGACATTGTGAAGGAGTTGGCAGCTTCACGACACCACTGGATTACAGATCAAGAACTCATAAGTATCAATGGTTAGTGTGCTGTCAATTTATACCATTTCAGATTGGCAAATAAAGAGACGGTTTAAATAATAGTAGAATGATATGACATTGTTCATAGTTAAGACATTGCAGAATATGACATTGTGATGTAGTGGGTAGGTTCACCACACCACTGGATTACGGATGAAGAACAGAAGCATACATGCAGTGCAAAAGAAGATCACTTGCTCTGTATAGTTTAATTTACATGGTATGAAGAAGGAACTTGGTTGTACAACTGAAAACTTAAATTGAGAAATGACAAACTTTTGTTTATGTACTACATAATAAACTTTAAACAAGCAATTTGATGCAAACACCAAAAATAAACAGCTGTTGCAGTCATGCCTAACCAAATATATACAACAAAGTTTGAAGGCTTGAGATGGACAAACTTACATTATTGGTGAAAACAGGCTCTATAAAGGCCTTGTCCATGCTGATGGGGGGGGTAATTCAAGAAGTTTACCACAGAATCTTCTTCAAAAGCATTGCCTTTATTCTAAATTTTGTGAAGAGTAAATATAGATGTGATAATATACGAAAAAATGGAGAATATTTAAGATAAGATGAAGAGTGATGCTACATAACCAAGTAGCTATAAATGTAAGTGCAGCGATACAGGCAAAAGGTACAGCCAAGAGCAATGCACAGCTAAACTTCTTCAGTACCAACCTTATGGTAAGAGTAAATATAGATCTGATGTGTAGAAAATGGAGGGCAAAGGAAAATAAGCTGTAGAGTGATGGTACATGAACAACTACATGTCATTATAAGTACACTGGTAAAGGACAGCATGTACTTACAAGAACAATGCAGAGCTAAAAAAATTGGCATTGGATATATTCTACACTAATGTAACCATTCATACAGATCAGATAATTTGGAGCGAACAATTGATAAGCAAGCTGTCATGCATACTGCTGTCACATAATGAACCAGGTATGTATGCAAGTACAGTGATACAGGACAACAGGTACTAACAAGAGCAAAGCAGCGGGCAGCATATTTGTGATATCCTGTCGTTCTTGTCAAACCAGAATTCTTCTTCGAGCAGATTTCCTGCAAAAAAGATCCGTAAGGCACATGCGGAAAAGTAGAAGTTCAAATTGTCATGTGATTTCATAGACAGTACCTCATCCTGGGAACGAGACCAGTGCATAACAAGGTTTTTCCATTCAATGTCTTCTAAATTTAGCACAGGAGACTTCACCGGAAATTCGTTTATAGACTTGCCATCAAAGTGTGATTTCCTCAGGTAACACCGATACTGCTGCAATGCTTCCTTGAAAAGCACAAGCAAGCTTTGCTCGTCATGACTATCCAGATTGACCCTCGCCTAGTTACAACAATGTAATGTAAATCATTGATGTGTTCAATCAGCAGAAAACAGGAAAATAATAACCATGAATAATAGCACTTACACGTAAGTTGGACAAGAAGATGTGAAAATGGTGTTTGTCTTCACAATAATCTTCCCATGATGGGAATATATGCACGTAGTCCCTAACAACATTGAAAGCATTGTCTTTTAAACTGGGAATAAATGGAATGGGGTTCCAATCTGCAGGAATTGGCCGTCTTTGAAGTTGGGATAGGTCTTCGGCCGGTGGACTTGCTGTACTTTTTGCTGGAGTGGGATTTTTCTGTGGTACAGCTGGTGCTATGGCGAATGAAATCGGTATACCTTTTGCTGGAGTGCAGGTCCTGTGTGGTGGGGCTATGGTGTGGCCAGTGAAGTATGGGTACAGTCTGCTGGAGTCGGTCCTACATTTTGTGTCACTGGTTGTACAGCCAATATAAGTGGGGTGCTGTCTGATTTCTCCGGCACCACCACGTTTTTCAAGGACTTTGCTGGTGCTCCTTCAGGTTCGGAAATCACCCTCTTCCTTTTTGATGTCTGATGCACAAGAACAGCATTTGAGTGGAAAAACATGGTATGATGACAGATAGAATATGTATTGATAATGGATGGGCATGGCATCTCGACATATATGATGAGTAAACTAAGCAGATGGCGGTGCAACAAAGTAGAACAAATGCAAGACAACATATGCAAGATACCCGCAATCAATAAAACATTGCCAAATTAGAACAGGCACCTTGATGGGTGAACAGGACAGGCCATCTGCCTTTGACTCCTTGAGGTTAGAATAGTCATTAGGATCATATTCTGAACAAGAATCAACAGGTGGGGAGCGTATGAGTTTCATTGCATCCAGAATGGCACTCAATGCCTTGGTGCCAATTTTGTAAGTCATTGCAGTGTTTAGCTTCAAGAGTGGACTGCTGCTAGTGCGACACAAAGCAGCTACACAGATCATAGTGTAGATATAACGGGAAAACCTTAAGCATCAGAGTAAAATCAGCAAAGTGGAACTTGCTGGAATATATGTGCTAGTATTGCCGGTACGACTACAAAGGCTTCGGATACCAGCTCTCTTCAAGTGAAGGTGTGGTACTGTTAATATCAGTGTAACTCTCAAAGGCGACACAGCTCCCCGCATTTCCTTGCTATTCTTATAGGATTCAAGTGGGCAGGCCACTACAAATCCTATTCCTATGTTTACAAGATCCTACGAATCAAAGAGGCTCAAAGTGTCCATCACAACCGACCGTATAGACCTCTACACTACAAATGTCCCTGCTCATCTTCAGTACAAGGAACATATTGTACTACTATCATACTCCCTCCGTTCCAAAATATAAGTCTTGGTAGAGATTTCCACTATGGATCACATACAGATGTATCCAGATACATTTTAGAGTGTAGATTCACTCATTTTGCTCCATATGTAGTCCATGGTGGAATCTATACAAAGACTTGTATTTAGGAACGGAGAGAGTACATATTAAAGAAGAACGGAAGAGGAACATGGTAAAGAAGAGCAAGCAAATTTTGGATAATAAAATGTTGGTTGCGCAGTGCCCACACATGATGAACCATAGCGCATTAAGAATGCAACTCCCAGCTGTCTCTCGACCATTTCAGGCGGTTGGATGAAGATCCTACGTCTCCTAACCCTTCTTCTTCCTCGTCTTTGATTCTTCCCATACAGAACACCGCACGGGCTGCCGGCCGGACCACCGGCCCCCACCGCCTGTGTTCCTCTGCCACCCCCACCCCCCCACCCCCGCCCCAACCCCCACCCGCGTCGAGTTTTCTTCGTTCGACGAGGCCCCACAATCACCCGAGCCCCTTCGATTGCACCGGCGAACTCCGGCGAGCTCTGAATAATCGACTGACCCAATTTTGAAATTTAGTCTACTGTGATTTAACTGGTGTGGAATATAAAAGGGGAAAACCATAAGCATTGGGAGTATAGTGTTGAGCGTGCCATGGCGGATCTGAAGGTGCAAACCGGACAAAGGCAACCTCGCAACCAAGACAAGAAATCAGAGTAAAGCAGTGGCGATCTATTTTCTTGCTGTGATAAATAAGTTGAGCAGATACGAAAGAGTACCGCCTCTGGTGCGGCGCCGTGTACGCATCTGCTGAGAATTTGACGGTGCTGCGGTAGCGATGGCTGTCGGCGGCGTGGAGGCAGATCTAGGAGGGTAGACGATGGCGGCGGGGCGCGGTGGACGAGACGGTCGTAGGAGCGGCGCCGGCAAGGTGGATGACTGCGGGGATGAAGCGAGAGGACGGGATGCAAGGATCCCGGTCCGAAGCCGTGGATGAGAGAGGTCGATCTCTTGTAATGGATGGCGGCGTCGGGGTATCAGCTCCGGCATGGTGGAGGAGGATGGTGGTGGATGGGGTGGCGGATGGCGGCGGACGGAGGAGGGTGGGGTGGAGAGGGTGTTTTGGCACCCACGGAGTACGAATGGGGAAAAGGGAGGTAGAGAGGAAGGGGGAACCATGTATTCAGGGCACGCTTGTCTCAAATGCGAGGAAATTTACAAACTTAGCCCCCGTTTCAAATTTCTACTACATCACAGCAACATTAGTCGGTTGGGGATAGGACGGTAATCTCGCATACACCGAATATTTGCCGACGAGAGTTTGTTTTTGGCGCCCACCGTGTATGAATATGAATTGGGGAGGGAGTCGATTTCGGCCGAGGACACACTGTGTTTTGGCGCCCACCGTGTATGAATCCGGGTGAGAGGCGGTTACGTCACGTTTGGGTGAAATTACAAACCTACCCCTATCGAAACCTATAGAAATCCAGCAGATAGGCTTTGCGTGGCAGGGATAGGCAGTAGTGATTTCCATCTCGCAGATTTTGGTTTCGGGCGGTTACTGCGACTTTCCCCGCTTCATTCAAATTTTGCAGAGTGCACGTTTACCGTGCCAACTCAATTCGAATCCCGTTTGTATTCTATTTTTTTCGTGCGGGATCCATTTTCAATTGGAATTACATTCTATATACATCATTTTTATATATATACTTTCAAAAGCACAACACCATTTATACATAAATATGGTTTACAAATGGCATGATCTCAGATTCATAAGGTTGTATCCATCAATTTGGATTCTCAAATATTTGAAACCACTTTATGTTGAAATCCAATGTATGCATTCCTCGCTAACTGTCTCCAATTAATGTGTGTTTCATGTGGGTTTTTTTTTTACTTCTCAAACATGTATAATGTGTTTCACACACGCTACATATAGTGTAATCCCGTTTAGACATTAATTGCATATAAACCATGCATTGTTTGTAATTGAAGAATCTATGGATCACCAATATTGATAAACTATATAACATTACACGTGTGCCCAAATTCAAATGAATATGCATGTTTGATACACCAATTTGCATTGTGATATTATCGATGTCGTGATCTCTAGTTTAAATATTTGAATCCCCTTTAATCCAGATATTCGTCTCATATAGCTATCACTCATGCTTATATAGGACTATCTCTCTGGACCTATACGTGTTCATCGTCTCTCAGGTATCTCTCGTGCTACCTGTATGTCGACAGTGATCTTTTATCTTCGTAACACACTAACGGTACTCTCTCCCTCGACCTTCATCACTCTATCTCTCTCTAAGTATATCTCGCTCCCTGCTATGTGTCTCTAACTATGATTCTCCATGTGGAATCTCTTTCTCTCACACAAACACAAAACTTTGTCTCCCGGGGTCTCATTTCTCTCTACTATTCCCATGTATGCCACTCTCGCACCCCTCATACAGAGATGTCTTTCGCTCCTTAGATATGAGAACCTACGACTCTTCCTCTTCAATATCTCTTTCTCACACACAAACACAAACTCTGTCTCCCAGGGTCTCATATTTCTCCATTGTTCTCTTGTATGTCGCTCACACACACCCTCTCTCCCTAGAGATATCTTGCGTTCCCTCGTATGTCTCTCTAGCTATCACTCTCGTTGTGAAATATCTTTCTCTCTCGCAGACACAAAACTCCGTCTCTCTGGATCTCGTTTCTCTCTGATATCTGTTTGTATGTGACTCACATGCACTCTCTCTCTATCTCTCTCACACCCACACACATAACCCAGCCTTCTGATCCACTCGACTCCTATCTCTAACACACACTAGCTAGCATCTTTATCTTTCTATTTATCTGTTTCTCCATCAACCTTCTTTCTCGCCCTCACTCTTGATTCCTATCACGCACACTACATATGTTTCTCTCTACATGCAGTCAAGTTCCCTCTCACACACATATATAACTTCACCCTTTGAACCCCCCGACGGTCATCTCCAACACCCAAACTAGCGGATGTCCCTCTAGCTAGCATCTCCATCTTTGTATCTATCTGTAGTTTCTCCGTCAACATTTCTTTCTCACACGGAGTCTTGCTTCCTATCACCCACACTATATATGTCTCTCCATACATATGCATTTATAGGTTGGTCTCTTTTGCACAATCGTTGCGCCTCACTCCCTCTGCTCGCCATAGATGCATGCTCCAGCCCACACCACTATCTCTTAAAGACAAAAACACATGCTCAATTGTCGGGCCTTCTTCCCTGCATTCTCACATGCATGCATATTGTCATACCGATC